>NW_007249652.1:27693-34495 GCF_000164805.1 Carlito syrichta | reverse complement strand
GGAGTAACTATTCCAATTTTTTTTTTTTTGAGTTGGAGTCTCACTCTGCCACCCAGGCTGGAGTGCAGTGGCTCACTCATGGCCACCCCAACATTGACTTGCTGGGTTCCTGCAATCCATCTGCTTAGGCTTCCAATTAGCCGGAACTACAGCTGTGCACTACCATGCCAGACTAATTTTGTTATTTGTTGGAGAGACGGGGTCTCACCAAGTTGCCCGGGCAGGTCTCAAACCTGCAGGCTCAGGCAATTCACTTGCCTCAGCCTCCCAAAGTGCTGGGGTTACAGGCTGAACCACTGAGCCTGGCCAGGAGTAACTATTTTTAATGAGAGAAAACAGACCTTAAGCCAATAAAAATTTTAAAAGTTTAAACCAATGAAAGGCAGTACACAATGATAAAAGATTCAATTCATCAGCAAGAAATATCCATCTTGAATGGATATGTCTCCAATGTAGGAGCACCCAGGTTTATAAAACTATTGCTAATTAATCTAACAGAGGACACAGACAGTCATACAATATTAGTGGGAAACTTCAAGACCTGCAAACAGTTTTAGACAGATAATTGAGGCAGAAAACTAGCCAAGAAATTCAGAACCTAAACTTGACACTAAACCAATTATATCTAATAGACATCTACAGAATACTTCACCCAACAACTGCAGAGTATACATTGTTTTCATCAGCACATGGAGCATACTCTAAGATCTACCACATACTTGGTCATAAATCAAGCATAAACAAATTTCAAAAGTGGAAATCATATCAAGCATCTTCTCAGAACACAGCAGAATAAAAATAAATATCATCACCAACAGGAATCCCCCCAAACACACAAATACATGGAAATTAAATAACATGCTTCTGGATGACTTTTGGGTTAACACAGAAATCAAGACAGAAATAAATGGATTCCTAGAAATTAATAACAACAAAAACACAACATACCAAAACCTCTAGGAGACCATGAAGACAGTGCTGAGAGAGAAGTTTATAACATTACATGCACACATCAAAAAATTAGAGTGATCTCAAGTAAACAGTGCAATGTTTCACCTAAGGGAACTGGAAAAACAAGAACAATTCACTCTACAGTCTAGTAGAAGGGTAAACATGATCAAAGTAAAATGAAAGCTAAATGAAATAGAGACCAAAAAAACCATACAAGTGATCAGGGTGTGTTCCAGCCTGTTACTAAGATTATTACTGTTTTTACTAATCATTCCTGGCCCCATGTTGGGCACCACTTGTGGGGGCCCGCCCCACAAGGGTCTTGAGATCTCCTGAAGGAGAGAAAGATAGGCGAAGGACGAAAATCTTATACTCGGACACCTGCTTCCTGAACAGATGACAATTTAATGTTAGTTAACACAGAGCTTTTATACCATTCGTGAAGGGGCAAGGCAAAGAAAATTCCTTCATGTACATATCTTCTAAAAGTTACCATCTAGTGGTCTTAGTAGCAAACAAACCAAGATTCCCATAAACATTTAGACAACAAGTCTTATTCATAAAGCCAACAATGATACTTTCAGTCCAATGTCCCGAATTACAATCCTTGAAAGGTCTCAAGAAAGTTTCTTTAAGTGTATATTTCTTCATGTGTCAGGAATTTTCCCATCTTAGGCTTTTATGTTCTTCAGAGTACCGTGATCGCCTCCCTTGTCCAGATGTCCTCGTTACTTTTCTCTTATCTTGCAGTGCTTGTTTCTAAAGAGAACTCAAAAGAAGCTTTTAGTAATGTTTCCCAGACCCCCCAAGGTTGCTTTCTGTCTTTAGCTGATCTATCATAAAAGTATCTGATTAGTATATTATGAGTTCAGTGAAAACCCACTTTATAAATGTTAACCTAGAGTTTTAACTATTGAATTAAGTAAAAACCTTAACGATAATCTTTATCCTAAGTCAGTGAAAACAGTGTTATGTCACCTACATAACTCCTAGATAAGTGTTAGAACTTATAATGAATTCATAATGAACTTTCTATAAACTTGTGCTTTTTAAAAAAACCTTATGTCTAAACACTAAACTACATAATCCTAAATCAAATAAGGAGTGAATATACTTATATCATTTATTACTTAAGCAATATCTAGTAACTTATAACCAAGTGAAAGAGAGCATTCTTGATGTACTTCAGAGTTTAAGCCTTGCATATGTAGAAAAGGCCAAACAGCATAGTAGGAAATGGAAAAATGAACCATGACATTTCCAGGTTAGCTTTGAGTACTTCGCATAAACATGCCATTTTCTTCTTCCACGGCTGCACAGAATTTCTTCAGCTGTACCAACGCAAAGATGGAAGACAGAAGGGCCTCAGCTGCCCGGACTCGCTTTGTGGCCGGGGGTCCTCAGTGCACCTGGACTTTGTCAATCAGGGGGGCCTCCAAGGCTGGCTCGCAACAAATGTGTCAAAAGCCTGCTTCTTTGAAAGAATAAATAAGATTGACATACTCCTGGCCAGAGTGAAAGTGAGAGAGAGAGAGAGAGAGAGAGAGAGAGAGAGAGAGAGAGAGAGAGAGAAAGAATTCAAATAAATGCAATCAGAAACAAAAACGACAATGTTACAACTGAACCTAAAGAAATACAAAAAATTATCAGGTATTAATATGAAAATCTGTATTTGTATAACCTAGAAAATCTAGAGGAAATGGGTAAATTCCTGGAAACACACAATCTCCAAAGATTGAAACAGGAAGAAATTGAAACTTGAAACAGACCAATAATCCAAGAAATTGATTCAGTAATAAGAAATTTCTCTGCCAAATAAAGCCCTAGGCCAGATAGTTTCACAGCTGAATTCTACCAGATGTATAAGAAAGAGTTGATATCAATCCTACTGAAAGTAATCCAAGCAGTCAAGATGGAAGGAAGCCTCCTTAGTTCATTCTATGAAACCAGTATCATACTGATACCCCAAAATGGCAAAGACTCAACAAAGAAAGAAAATGACAGATCAATTTTCCTGATGAACATAGCTGCAGAAATTCTTAGTGAGTTACTAGCAAATTGCATCCAAAAACATATTACAAGGATCATTCATCATTACCAGGTGGGTTTCATTCCTGGAATGCAAGGCTGGTTCAACATATACAAATCACCACCACACAAACAGATGTAAAACCAAGAAACACATGATTGTTTCTATTCACACAGAAAAAAATCATTTGATAAAATCCATCATCTCTTCTTGATAAATACATTCAAACACCTAGGCATCAAAGGAACGTTCCACAAAATAATAAGAGCCATCTATGACAACCCTGAAGCCAATATCATACTAAACAGGCAGAAACTGGAAGCATTCTCCCTAAGTACTGGAATAAGACAAGGATGTTCACTCTCATCACTCCTATTTAACATAGTATTGGAAGTCCTGGCCAGAGCAATCAGGCAGGAGAAAGAAATTAGAGATATCCAAACAGGAAAAAAGGAAGTTAAATTGTCTCTCTTCACAGATGATTTGTTTCTATACATAGAAAACTGTAGAGATTCTGGCAAAAGACTCCAAGCTTGATAAACGACTTCAGTAAAGCCTCAAGATACAAAATAAATGCACAAAAATTAGTTGCATTGCAATGCTCCAACAACAAGCAGGTTGAGTACCCAGTAAAAATCATGATCCCATTCACAATAGCCACAAAAAATACCTCAGTATTCATCTAACCAAAGAGGTGAAATATATTTACAATTAGAAATATAAAACACTGCTCAAAGAAATCAAAGGTGACACAAATGAAAGAATATCCCATGCTATCCAAAGCAATCTACAGATTCAACACCATCCCTATCAAACATTCAACAACATTTTTCACAGACTAGAAAAGGCAATACTTAAATCCCTATGGAAGCAAAAAAGTGTCCAAACAGTAAAACAGTCCTCAGCAAAATAAGAAAGCTTATGGCATCACAGCCCCAGACTTTACACTTTACAGCAAGGCTACAGTAACCAAGATAGCATGGTACTGGCACAAAAAGGACACATTCTGAAAAGGAACAGAATAGAGAACTTGGAAATAAAACCACGTACCTTCAACCAACTCAACTTTGACAAAACTAACAAAAAGAAACAGTTAAGGAAATAAAAACCTATTTAGCAAATGGAACTGGGAAAACTGGCTAACCATATACAGAAGAATGAAACTGGACCCCTACCTATCACCATATACAAAAATTAACTCAAAATGGATCAAGGATTTAAATGTGAAACCTCAAACTACAAGACTTTTAGAAGAAAATCTAGTGAATTACCTCCTAGACATAGACCTAGGCAATCAATTAATGGCTAAGTCCTCAAAAGCAAAAGCAGCAAAGACTAAAATGGACAAAGCCTTCAGCACAGCAAAAGAGACTGCTAAGAGAGAAAGATCTTGCAGAAAGAGAAAAAAAAATTGCAAACCTATGCATCTGCCAAAGGCCCAATATTCAAAGTCTATACGGAAGTCAAACGAACGGACAGGAAAAGAACAAATAATTCCACCAAAAAGTGGGCAAAGGACATGAACAGACACTTCTGAAAAGAAGATATACAAGGAGCCAGAAAACAGATGAGAAAATGCTCAACATCACTAATTATCAGATAAATACAAATCAAAACTATAATGAGATACCATTTCACACCGATAAGAATGGCTACTATTAAAATGTCAAAAAACAACAGATGTTGTCAAGGTTGTGGAGACAAGAGAACACTGTATACTCTTGGTGGGAATGTAAATTGGTGCAACCTTTGTGGAAAGCAGTTTGAAGATTTCTCAAGGAGTTAAAAGTAGAGCTACTGTTTGACCCCAGCAATCTCACTTCAAAGAATATATCCAAAGGAACACAAATTGCTCACGAAAAAGACACCTGAACCGTATTACAGCACTATTCACAATAGCAAAAACATGGAATCAACCCAGATGCCCATAGAAGGTGGACTGGATAAAGAAAATGTGGTATATGTATATATATGCTATGGAATACTATACAGTCATAAATAACAAAATCATGAACTTTGCAGAAATATGGATGCTGCTAGAGACCATCAATCTAAGTGAATAATCATGGAAACAAAAAGCTGAATATTGCATGGTCTCACACAGATGGGCTCTAAACTTTGGGCAAACATGCACAAAAATAGCATGACTCTGGGCACTGCTAAAGGAGGGAGGAAGAGAGAGAGGACAAGGGATATAAAACTAACCATTGGGTAACATGCCCATTACTGGGGAGGGTCGTGGAGGACTTATATAATAAGTTCAAACCTCTCCTCGCATTCTATAAGGGGCGACCCAAAAAATCCCACATTTTTAAAGTAAAAAATTATGTATTTATTCTTAAACTTCAGTCACCTTCAATACACATATTGAGATGCAATACATGTATGGAGACACTTTTTCCACTGCTCAAAACAGTTAACTTTTATTAAAATTTTTATTTTATTTTAAAGATGTGGGGTACAGTTCAGGGTTAGGTATACAAATGTTCATTATGCAGTTACCCTTGTCGATAAGGTGTGTCCCTCCAAGCAGTGGAAACTGCCAATACCACCCCCCCGTCAGTTTCCCATTACTGCCAATCCCATTCTTGTAGTATTATGATAGCTGTTCAAGATCCACTTATGAGTGAGAACATATGGTACTCTGTTCTTTGTTTCTGTGATAGATCACTGAGTGTGATAAACTCTAAATCCATCCAAGCTGCTGCAAAGTTCATATGTTTGTCCTTCTTTTTTTATTTTTTTAATTTTTTTAATCAGTATTTTTTATTATGGTTTTGTGGGGGACAGTTAAGGGTTAGGTGTACAATTACGTTTCATTCAGGCACCCTGTTGATAATAGGTGTTTTCCCAACCCCAGACAGGTATTTGCTACTGTTAATCCCATCCCCCTCTCCCCCATAGTTTCCCAGTACCGTCAGTCATTTTGTTATAGTATTACATTGGATGTTCAAGGTTAAGGGGCCTCTTATGCTATATGTTTTACTAACTGAATACGCTCTTGAAAAATTAAATGGGAGTATTTGTAAACAAAGATTCTTTACCTCTGTGCTTAAGCCTAAACAAGCGAACTTTTCAAGAATATAAACTTGTTCTGAAAATTTTAAAATTAAAAAAGAAACTTATAAAACTTGTGGGAAACACCTTAGAGAGAATTTAGAATATGAAAAAAAGAATTGTATTTTGATTATGTAGATGTGCATTTAAATTTACCACATAAAAACATTTCTAAAAAAAGACGTATACATTGCTATGAAAATTTGAAGACGTGAATATTATAATCTAGTAAATTTATTTATCTAGCATACTATAAAGTCAAGTATATCATTTGACAGTTCTTAGAATATATTTATTACTAACTCAATGAATTATTGTAATCTAGTAAAGTCAGTAATAATATGTACTGTCTACATATTATAATTTTAAAATAAAGCTCAGGAAATTTAGGGGACTTGCTCATTTAATCAGTAAGAAGATAGTAGATATAAGACTAACATTTAGCTTTGAGTTTAAGATTAATGATGTTGAGGTATTCAGTCAGAATACTGAAGTTGAGGTTAACCATAACTAGACACTATCTTGTTATAATAGAAAATTAGTGGGTTTTGTGTCAGAGAACTCTAGGCTAGAATGCTTCCTTTGCCCTTGACTAGCTTTATTCTCCATTTTGCTTGTCTGGAGATTAAGGTTAGCAATAATTACAGTGTCACTGTGACAGCGAAAGAGAAAATATATGTAGATAGGATCTGGTACATCACAGGTTCATGTACCATGACATATGGTAGCTTTCACTATGGTTCAGAGTGTTATTATTATTACATG
>NW_007249652.1:25056-27673 GCF_000164805.1 Carlito syrichta | reverse complement strand
TTTTCCCAGTCTGTAGACTGTCTCCCTGCTCTCTTGATGGTTTCTTTGGCTTGCAGAAGCTTGTCAGTTTAATAAGGTCCCATTTGTCTATCTTCTCTCTTAAGTCCTGTGGGTTTCGGGTTTTGTACAGGAATTGGATGCCAGTTCCGATTTCCATGAGAGTATTTCCTTCCTTTTCTAAGGTTCTTATGGTTTGAGGTTTTACATTTAGGTCTCTGATCCATTTGGAGTTAACCTTGTGCATGGGGATAGATAGGGGTCCTGTTTCAATCTTCTGCATGTGGTCAGCCAATTTTCCCAGCACCATTTACTGAATAGGGTCTCCTCTCCCCATTGGTAGGTGGTGGGGGCTTTGTCGAAGATGAGTTGGTTGAGAAATTGAGGTTTTTCTTCTGGAATCTCAATTCTGTTCCATTGATCTATATGCCTGTTCCTGTACCAATACCAAGCTGTTTTGATGACTGTAGCTTTATAGCAAAGTTTGAAGTCTGGTGTTGTGACACCACCTGCTTTGTTTTCTTTGCTGAGGATTGTTCTGGCTATTCTTGGACGTTTGAGTTTCCATATGAATTCCTGTGTTGTTTTTTCTAGGTCTGAGAAGAATGTTGTTGGTAATTTAATGGGTATTGCATTGAATTTATAGATTGCCTTAGGTAAGATGGACATCTTCACAATGTTGATTCTTCCGATCCATGAGCATGGGATATTTTTCCACTTGTTCGTGTCAGCTTTGATTTCTTTGAGCAGTGTTTTGTAATTTTCATTGTAAGGATCTTTCACGTCTCTGGTTAGGAAGACGCCAAAGTATTTCATTTTTTTTTGTGGCTATTGTGAATGGAATTGTGTTTTTTATTTGGGTTTCTGTTTATTTATTATTGGTGTAGAGAAATGCGATTGTCTTTTGTACATTTATTTTGTATCCTGAGACTTTGCCAAAGGCCTTTATCAATGTAAGGAGGCTTTTGACAGATTCTCTTGGGTTTTCAAGGTACACCATCATATCATCTGCATAGAGAGATAACTTGACTTCCTCTTTTCCTATTTGAATACCTCTGATTGCCTCCTCTTCTCTGATTGCTCTAGCCAGGACTTCTAATACTATGTTGAACAGGAGGGGAGAGAGTGGGCATCCTTGTCTAGTTCCAGTTTTCAGGGGAATTGGTTCCAATTTTTGTCCATTTAGGAGTATGCTGACTGTGGGTTTCTCGTAGATGGCTTTTACTATTTTGAGGTATGTTCCCTGTATGCCTAGATGTTCAAGGGTTTTTATCAAGAAGCGGTGCTGGATTTTATCAAAAGCTTTTTCTGCATCTAATGATATGATCATGTGGTTTTTGTTTTGACATCTGTTGATGTATTTAATTACATCTATGGTTTTACGAATGTTGAACCAGCCTTGCATGCCAGCAATGAAGCCTACTTGTTCATGGTGGATGATTTTTGAGATATATTGCTGAATCCGGTTTGCTAGGATTTTGTTGAGAATTTTAGTATCTATGTTCATCAAAGATATTGGCCTGTAGTTCTCTTTCTTTGTTGGATCTTTACCTGGCTTGGGTATCAATGTAATGTTGGCTTCGTAGAATGATTTGGGGAGAGTGCCATCTTTTTCAATCGCCTGGAATACCTTCAGTAGGATTGGTATCAGCTCCTCCTTGAATGTCTTGTAGAATTCTGCTGGAAAGCATCTGGACCAGGGCTTTTTTTGCAGGAAGTTTTCTTATTATGTAGTTGATTTCCTTGATTGCTATTGGTCTATTTAGGGTCTCAATTTCTTCTTGTTCCAACCTAGATAGGTTGTGTGATGTCAGAAAGTCCTCCATTTCCTTATGGTTTTCAAGTTTGTTTCCATACAAGTGTACGTAGTAGTCTCTAATGATCTTTTGTATTTCTTCAGGGTCAGATGTGACTTTATCTTTTGTGTTTCTGATTATGCCTATTTGGTTTTTTCTTGTTTTTTCTTGGTCAGTCTAGCTAGGGGACCATCAATCTTGTTTACCCTTTCGAAGAACCAGCTTTTTGTTTCATTGATTTTTTGTATCATCTTTTTGTCTTCTATGTCCTGGATTTGAGCTTTTATTTTGGTGATCTGGATTCCTCTGCTGAAATTAGGGTTTTTGTGGTCTTGCTTTTCCAGCTTCTTTAGGTGACTTGTTAGGTTGTGAATTTCTGTTCCTTCCATTTTCTTCATGTATCTTTGTAGGGATATAAATTCCCCTCTTACTACAGCTTTCAGGGCATCCCAGAGATTTTGGTAAGATGTTTCTTCATTTTCATTTGTTTCCAGGTATCTTTGGATCCCTGTTTTGATTTCGTCATTGACCCAGGAGTTGTTTAGCATCATGCTGTTTAGTGTCCATGTCTTTGTGGGTTTTGGGGGGACTTTGTTGGTGTCAATGTTTATTTTTATTCCACTGTGGTCCGAGAAGGTGTTTGGTAGAATTTCGGTCCTTTAAAATTTGCTTATGCTTGATTTATGGCCGAGTATGTGGTCGATCTTAGAATATGTTCCATGTGGTGATGAGTAGAATGTGTATTCTGTGGTCCTTGGATGGAGTGTTCTGTAGGTTTCAATTAAGTTCATTTGGTCCAAAGTCACATTGAGGTTCCGGATCTC
>NW_007249652.1:0-24546 GCF_000164805.1 Carlito syrichta | reverse complement strand
GGTCTGGTGGTGGCGTAGGTTCTTAGGGATTGGATGTCTGGAAAAAAAATCAATTCTCCCTCATTAATGAAGCTTAGTTTCCTGGGTAGGTTATTCTTGGTTGAAATTATTTCTCTTTTAGAACTTTGAAGATAGGGCTCCAGGCTCTCCTGGCCTGAAGGGTTTCTGTTGATAAATCTGCTGCTACTCTAATTGGTTTTCCCTGGTAGGTAGTCTGACCTTTTTCTCTTGCTGCCTTTAGGATTTTTCCTTTCATAGTTACTTTGTTTAGGCAAATTATTATGTGTCTGGGAGTTGGTCTTCTCGTTTGTTGTCTTGCAGGAGTTCTCTGAAGCTCTTGTGCTTGAATTTTTTCATCCTTAATGAGATGAGGGACGTTTTCTTGAATGATTTCATGAAATGTTTGTTCCAGTGTGGCTTCTGTTTCTCTTTCTGCCTCAGGAAGCCCAATTATTCTTAGGTTTGGTCTCTTGAAGTGATCATTCATCTCTTGCAGGTTTTGTTCTGTCTTTTTGAGCTTCTTTTCTATGCTTTTGACAGTTTGGGTTAGTTCTGTGTTTTGGTCTTCGAGCTCTGGGATTCTTTCTTCGGCTTGGCTGATTCTGCTTTCCATGCTTATTAGTCTGTTGTTCATTTCCATCACAGTATTCTTTACTGCTGTCATTTCTGACAACAGCTCCTTCCTATTTTCCTCTTGTCTTTCCTCAATTTTTTTTAGTTCTCTCCATTAATGTCTTGATGTCTGGGTTTGTTGCATGTAGCCAGTCATTCTGGGGACTCTTCATTGTCTGTGTTCCAGAATCTGTTTTCTCATTGACTGATCTCCCAGGGGTCTGTGTCAGACCTATATTCTTCTTTTGGTTTTTCTTCATTTGTGCAGTTTTTCCCCCTCCCTACTTTTTCCTTCCCTCCATGTCACCATCTTCTTCAATTCTGTTATTCAGGGGTAAAGGGATTGGTTTTACTTCTGTTTGTTCAATCTCCTATTCTTTATGTATGTCCTCTTACTTTGTTCAATTCTGAAGTTGCACTGTAGGTTGGAGGTGGTCCTTTTTGCAGTTTTGAGATGTACTTAAGGGGAGAGCTGCGATTCAAAATCTGTCTGCAGGTCCTGGTATTCGCTGACAGGCGTGTGGATAATGTGGAACCCACTTCCCACTGCCCTGGAATCTGTCCATGCAGTGGGGCTGTAGGTTTACTCTCTGAAATAAAATGTGGTTAGCAGAGGGGAGAGAATGGAGCAGCTAGTGGGTTGAAGAGGCGAGTGGAGAGATAGAGGAGTAAGGGGGGAAACAAACGAGTGTGCCAACAAATAGAGAGAGAGGCCTATACTGAAACAGATAAAACAATAGACCACAGCTACAGTCAAACCAACTCTCATACAAACAAAAATAAAACATATAGTGATGCTAACATACCAGCTATCCAACCATCTTATTAGTGTGCTGTTCCTCTATACAAAGACATGGTTTACAGACAGAAGAAAAGAGAAGAAAAGGAAAAGGAAAACAGAAAAAAGGGAAGAATACAGTAGGAATAGAATTAAGTCTTTAAACTGATAGAATCAATGAAGCACACTCTGAGACATTTCGTTTAAGTCCAATGTCCTTTCAGGTCGGATTTCTAGTTTTCTTTTCAAGCTGGTAAATTAGTTTGCAGTTAGGGTCAGTTCCCCTGATCTGCTGTGAAGGACAGTTCAGATTAACCTCGGTTCAGAAGTTTGGTCTATGTCTTTATCAAGCTTGTTTCTCCCGTTTCGGTATTGTTACCTTGAATCGCCAGCAGGTGGTGCTATCTCATCTGCTCGCCCCAGAGGGGGTGGGGCCGGACAGGAACAAGATGGCTGCCTGCCTCCAAGCAGGCAACAGGATCCCCACGCCAGCGGGCAGAACAGTTTCGGGTGCAGGAGCGGTGGCAGCGATCCCAGCAGATCTTCCCTGAAGTGGTTTGGTGTGGATCTCCTCGGGCCGGGGCGGCGGCGACGGGAGTGCTGGCGGGGGGAGGGGCTGCAGCTGTGGCAGGACAGTATAATGCAATAAAACTGTCCAGTCGTTGCGATGTTCCAGCGGTGGCGATGGCCGACCTCTGTCTGAAGAGCAGGCTGCAATGCTGCGGTCCCCAGCCCCCCGGGGCGAGAGTCAGAGACCCACTGCCGATCTCCCTTGCAGAGGGCTTCAGACGCCGGGTTGCCCGGTCGCCATCTTGCCGCACCTCCCTCTGTCCTTCTTTATGGCTGCATAATATTCCATCATGTATATGTGCCACATTTTAAAAATCCAGTTGCGCTTTGATGGGCAGCATGGTTGGTATTGTGAGTAGAACTGCAACAAACATTCATGTGCAGGTATCTTTTTTTGTAGAATGCTTTAAGTTTCTGTGGGTGTATTCCCAATAGGGGGATTGCTGGGTCATATGGGAGGTCAATTTCTAGTTCTTTCAGAAATCGCCAAACTGTCTTCCAAAGAGGTTGCACTAGTTTGCATTCCCACCAGCAGTGTAGAAGCGTTCCCTTTTCTCTACGTCCTCGCCAGCATCTTCAAAACAGTTTTTGAACTCATCAAATTTGATGCCTTTTAGTGCTTCTGCCATTTTTTGTTTCACCTCTTCCGCGTTTGCAAAATGTTTCCCTTTGAGGACTTTTTCATCTGGGGAGACAAAAAAGGTCGCTTGAGATGAGATTGGGTGAATAGGGAAGGTGGGGCACAGAGGTCATGCTGTTTTTGGTGAAAAATTGCTGAACACTCAGCACAGTGTGGGCAGGTGTGCTCATAAATCATCCATCACGAAATGGACAAATGCACTGAAAGATTCTTTAAAAAAATTCACTGAAGCCAAATGCAGCCTCTCACAACAATGCTAGCTGGTACCCTGATGATGATGGGTTTCAGAACACTATCTAATGGGGGAAGGGATCTGCCCTCCAAAAAATAACTCCTATTTTTTTTTGAAGGTCCTCTCTTGTTCTTATGTAACAAATCATCACATATAGCCTATGAATTCAAAATAAAATAAAATAAAATCAAAATAAAAGTGGGAGGGAGAAAGGAAACATAAGGAATACAAAACCACCCGCTAGGTACCACAACCACTACTGAGAGGGGAAGAGCTCGTCAGAAGCCCAAACCTCACCTTCATGAACTATACTTATATAACAAATCTTCACATATATCCCATTATTATACTATTAAGAAAAGCAAAAAATAAAATAGTATGACCATACTATTTCGTCATAAAATAATATGACCAAAGAACCAAACATTTTCTTAGAGAGTCAATTGCTAAATTTCTAATTACACTGATAAGCAAAACTGAGAAAAGACAGAAATTGTCAATACCAGGAATTAGCGTATAGATGTTTCTACAAATCCTATAGACAAAAAATAGAGGAAGGTTATGAACAACTTCATACCACTAAATTTGACAAATTAGATAAAATATACAAATTCAGTAAAAAATATCAACAATCAAAACTGACTCAGGAAGATATGTGTAACCTAAATAGTACTGTATCTGTTAAAGAAATTAAATGTGTATTTAAAAATCTTCTCACAAAAATATACAAACAAACACACAAAACAACAACAAACTCTAGGCCTAGTTGGTTTCACTCATGAGTTCTTCCAAACTTTTAAAGAAGAAATGATTCTAAATCTACACAAATATATACAGAAAATAAAAGAGAATAAAGTATTTCTCAACTCATTCTATGAAGCTAAAATTATTCTGATAACAAAAGCAAAGACATTACAATACAAGAAACTTATTTCATTAAAGAATTAGGTTTTATTAAACAAATACATAAAAGAAATGACAAATACTTGTGATAAATATTGCCACAAAACGGCTTAACCAAATTTTAGTAAGTTGAATTCAACAATCTATATATATGTGACCATCAAGACCAAATAGGGTGTTTTCTAAGAGTGTAATTTTGGCTCAACATTTAAATATTCACCAATGTAATTAATCATATTAACAAACTAAAAAAAAAAACTATGTGATCAGCAATGGCTACAGAATACATTTTTGACAAAATTCAACATTGATTCAGTATAAATGTGCCCAGAAAACTAGGGACAGAAGGAAATTATTTTGGCCACTGATAAAGGACATTTACAAAAGACCTGCAGTTATCGTAGGCAGTGGAAATAGACTATGATTTTTGCATAATATTTGGAACAAAGCAGGCCTGTTTTCTATCACCACTTCTAGTCAATATTGTGTTGAAGTTATTAACTAGTGGTATATGGCAAGAAATATAAATAAAAGGCTAAAGATTGAAAGAGAAAAAGTAAAACTGTTATTCACTGATAACATAATTATGCATAAAATTTTAAGAAATCTACAAAAAGCTACCCTAACTAATAATTTAATTTAGTAAGATTGAAGGATACAAATTCATTATACAAAAGTCAACTATATTTCTATATATTGGTAAAGAACAATTAGAGATTGAAATAAAAACACAATACTATGTACAATGGCATAAAAAATATAAGATAGTTAAGGAAATTGCCCAAAATATGGGCAAAATCTGCATGCTGAAAACTACAAAATATTTATGAGAAAAATTAAAGTAGACATATAAAAGATGTATGCATATGGCAATCATAAATCAGAAGAGTCAATATTGTTGAGATGCCAATTCTCCCCTATTGCAGTCAGTCTGCAGAGGCAAAATCAACCGTCTGTATCATCCAAAATTTGGTTTTGCTGTTGAGACTGAAGATGGTAAGAGTATGTGAAAAGACTATGACTTACAGAATAAGGCTTTCTGGAGAACAGAACAGGCTCTCAAGTGAGTCTGAGATAGCTTGAGAGAGTGGGAGGAGTGACTGGCTTAGGATTTTATAGTAATTAGGGGTTAGGCTGGGGTTCTTTGCATGGGCTGGGCTTGTGTGCTTTGAACTTCTTCCTGGTACCAAAGGAGAGAGCCCTTAGGCTTTCTTATCAGCTTGTTCAGAAGCAGAAAGGTAAAGGAGAGTAAGGGGCTTCAAAGTTGTCCATAATCAAATATCAAAAATAAAGATTTTTGGATTTCCAATTTGATCTATAGACTCAACGCTATCCATATTAAAATTCTTCTTTATCCGTGGTAATAATCTTTATTCTGAAGTCCATTTTGTTTGTTATTAATATGGCTACAACAGCTTTCTTTTGATTAGTGTTTGGTGATATATTTTCCCATCCTTTTTCTTTTGTTGAAATAATTGAATTTAAATCTAACATCTTTCTATTTGTGTCAAATGTTCTGTTTTTCCTTTTTTCTCTTTTTTTAGATTTATTGAATATTTGTATTATTCCATTTTATCTTTGTTATTGACTATTAATTATATCCCTATTTAAATTTTTCATAGTTCTTACTCTAGAATTTACAATTTCCATTTTGAAGTTATCATATCTATCTTCAAATAATATTATTTTACTTCATGTAAAAACCTCACAAAAAGTATAATTCCACTTACATATATCCATCCTTTGTGCTATTGTAATAAATTGTTACTCTTTTTACTTCACACAAACAGGTATTTTTTAAGTAATTAAAAATAAGAAATTATTATTTACATCTCTTTACTTATTTTTATTATTTCTGGTACTTTTTTAGTTTTCATAGATTCCAGTTTCTGTCTGCTACCAAACTCTTTCTGTATGAGCAAATTCTTTCAACATTGTGTGTGTGTGTGTGTGTGTGTGTGTGTGTGTGTGTGTGTTGGGGTCTCACTCTGTCACCATGTTGGCCTGCAGTGGCATGATCACAACTCACTGCAGTCTTGATCTCCTGGGACAGGACAATCCTTTCACCTCAACCTCCTGAGTAGGTGGGACTATAGGCATGTGCTACCACACTTGGCTAGTTTTTTGTACAGATGATGTCTCCTTATGTTGCCCAGTCTGGTCTCAGACTTTTGGGCTCAAGTGATCCTTCTTCCTCGGCCTCTGAAAATGCTAGGATTACAGGCATGAGACACCCGCCCAGTCATATTTTTAAAAAATTTATTTTATTTTATTTTAGATTTAAGGGGTACATGTGAAGATTTGTTACAAAGCTATATTCCGTGATGGCAAGGTTTGGGCTTCTGATAAGCCCACTGAACCAGCACTTTGGTGGTAAGCATGGTATTCCATGGGTGGTTTTGCAGCTCTGATTCCTTCTCTGTCCCTGTCCCCTTTAATAATCCTCACTGTTATTGTTATTGTTATTGTGTGCTAGGTTCATGGTGAGAAGAGAGAATCTTTATTTTCCTGATAGAGTTTGTCTTAGGCAGACTTTGTGTGCTTGGGTCTCAGAAATGAATTTTCCCCAGTGTTTCCTATTCTTCCCCTTGATGCCTGCTGAACTCTGATCTGTTGGTCATAGGGCTATGGAGAAAAGAGAGTTTTCTGTCTCTTTCTGAAGTAGCACAGAGCTCCTTATGCCAGTGTAGGATCCTGGGTCCAAGAGTTGAAAATTCTTGCTTTTCTGCAGGGGCAGAGGGCTTTTACTTCTATTCCTTACCAAAAGCAATAGAGTCTTTGTCTTTCTGACAGTAGTTTCAAGCTTTTGCCTTTAGTGGAGAAAGATCCAGGTAGGTGGGTGGAATTTCATGTCTCTTCTATAGGAACAGCTGAAAATTTCATCTGTGCCTGTACTTCTGATCATCTCCTGTCTGACTACAGAGTCTCTAGTTTTTCTCTTGAGTTCCCAGTGGGGGCCAGTTAAAAAGAGCTTGTAAATTAGGGCAAAATCTATTTGGATCTTGGATTTCCAACTGTTTCAAGCAGATACTTCCATCCATAATTGGCCTTTACGAATCCATTAACATTTTAGCTGATTTCTCCTTATGGATTTATATGGAGGTCAACTCTTTCTTCTGTGCTCTATCACTGGTGAAAGGGTTGATGTGCCCTCTCTCTTCTTAAAGGGGCTTGTAATGCTTTGGAATTTAGCTTATTTGGTTGCCTTGTAACCTCAGCACTCTAAGGGGCTCATGAAAATTCTGTGAATTTTCTAGCTTGTTCTGATTGCTAGGGTGGGAGTCATGTGACGTTTCACATCCTAAATGAAAGTAGAGCTCTGGAAATTTAAACCTGAAACATGGAAGTAGAACAATCAGGGAGAGTGGCTAAGTCATTAGTCGCAAATCTCAAGGGCTAGGATTCACTGATTTCTGCTGGGAGGTCCCATGTTTGCTTCTGGTCTTGGATTTTCATGTGAGACCATTTCTCTTAGTCTCGCATGTGTATCCTAATTAGCTCTCCTTTAAGGAGTCTCTATTTATTGCAAGAAAAAAAACCTTAAAACATACGTGCAGTCCAGCATCCCAGAATCAGGTGCACTGAATTCACATTGTGTGGTAGGCAAAAATTCTAAAGACACAAGATTCTTATCTCTTGGTTATTCAAACAGTAATATAGACATGATTATAAAAGGATTTTGAAGATATAATTGAAGTCCCAAGTCAGCTGTCCTTAAGATCTGGAGATTATCCAGGTGGACCTGATTCCATCAGGTGATCTCTTTTAAAGCAGGACGTTTTCTATGACTTTTTTTTTTTTGAGTTGGAGTCTCACTCTGTCGCCCAGACTGGAGTGCAGTGGCCGCTCCTGGCCCCCGCAGCCTTGACCTGCTGGGCTCCGGCGATCCTTCCGCTTCAGCCTTCCAAGTAGCTGGAATTACAGGCATGCGCTACCATGCCCGGCTGATTTTTTGATTTGTTGTAGAGATGAGGTCTCGTTTCCCAGGTGGGTCTCGAACCCGCGGGCTCAGGCAATCCACTCACTTCAGCCTCCCAAAGCATGGGATTACAGGCTGAGCCACCGAGTCCTGCTTCTATGACTTTCTGAAGCAAGAGCAGCCAAAAACATTTCAAGCATGTGAAAGAGTCAGTGTGCTATTGTTGGTTTTGAAGATGGAGGAGCTCCGTGCAAGGACCCAGGATGACTACAAGCAGCTGAGAGCAATCCCCGGCTAATGGCCAATAAGGAAATAGCCATCTCATTCCACAGTCACAAGGAACTGAATTCTGCCAATAACAGGAATAGATTGGAAGAGAGTGCTGAGCTCTAGATGAGAACATAGTCAGCTGACACACCGGCTTTAGCCTTGTGATACCCAGAGCAGAGATCTCGGCCACATCATCTTGGATTTCTGACTTGTAGAACTGTGGGATAATAAACAGGTGTTGTTTTAAGCTGCTAAATTTATGGTAATTTGTAATGTAACAATGGATAACTAATACACATTGATTTCAAGTGAATGGAACCCTCTGGAGTTATGTGGTGCGACAGGCCTGGCTGTAAATAATTTTGTGACCCAGTGTTATCAGAAGCAGATGCTTTCATAATCAGGATGGAAGATTCATGATGTTGAATGGGCTTACAGCAGAGACTGGTCATAGAAAGTATGGAGGAAACACCATGAAACAAAACTTTAATAAGTGTGGAAGTAACTGCAGAAAGCAGAGTCTATCAGTAAACGAGAATTAGGGAAATTGGCATTCACCTAGGAACTAACCTTAGGTCAAATGAAAAAGAACACTAAGACTGCTAACTTTAGCTCTGCTTTGGTTTAAAGGATAAAATGTGGTGGATAAAGAATGATAATGATGACAAAACTCAATAACAACAATAATCATTTATGGAATATTTGTTTTATGCCAGGCACTGTTCTAACAACTTTACATGTGCTCTTTCTAATTCTTACAAAAGAATTTTAACTCTTGGGTGGTGCTAATGAAGAACAATCCTGAGATTAATCAGGAAAGAAACAGGAAACGAGGATAGCATTTTGGCACAGAAAGTTTAAGTGCCTGTTTTGGTTGCTCTTAATCTTGGCGTCTCAATAATCCTCAGCTGCTCTGGATAAGGGAGAACCCACACTCTTTAATTCATGAAACTTGAAAAATACCCCTCTTAATCCATGTCAAACACCTGGCCCAATAAGTTAGGCCTTCTTTGTCACTTATTTTAAAATAATTCATGCCTTATCTGAAATACATTTTATAATACATATTGTGTGGGTTTAAAACACTTCCTAATCATCTTTAAAAAATTGAATTAGTACATTTTGACTATGTAGTGGTAGAGGACTCATAGAATTAGTGATGCTATAACACTAGCATCTAAGAACACATGGTAATTAATTTCTCCAGTGTTATCTGGTTTGCAGATATATAAACTAGTAATAAAATCAACAATACTACAGTACCAGTGACCTTTATTTTTTCCAATTTTAATTCATGTCCACAAATAGTTTAATTTTCTTAATTAACTAAGCACTAAAGCAAAAATCACAGAAAATAAGAGGGGACTGTCTCTCTCAGCAATGGAGCACTCAAGCATTTTTGCTTTTTTACCCAGACAAAAAGCAAAAGCAAATAACAAACAAACAAACAAAAAAAACCTGTCCACCCAGGAGCTAATCCATTTTCCACACTCATTATCATTCAGATGAGTCTTTTGTAAGACAAAGATGTCAGCATAGCTTTTTTCAGCATCTGAGAACGCCTTTCTTATTTGGATTGGACAAATAAAGAGGACCCTCTGGATCTAATTAAGAGATTTTTCACCTGCCATCATTCATTCATTCAGTTCACAAACATTTATGGAACACGTGCTATATTCAAGGCACAATGTTAAATACTGTATTACACTAAGAGCTATGCCACAATGGGTCAATCATAAAACCACACTCTTAATTAATCTTGCGATTTTTAGTGATTTAATTCTTTCATTCAACAAGGCCTTATTAACAACCAAGTGCCAGGGCAGGCACTGGGGCTGCCAAAATGAACTCACAATCTCTGCTTTCACATGCTCATAATCTAATGGGGGAGTCAGAGATATAAACAAGTAATTACTGTGCAATTGAGGTTCCACCATAAAGGTCTGAGATGGTGTAATGGAGCCTGTGTGTTGCGTGTGTGTTACTAGACAGGAGTACTAGACAGAAGCTTGTCCCCAAGGAATTGACCCTTGAGCTGAACCTTGAAAGACAAGCAGTAGTACCCTCAGGGAAGGCTGGGAAGAGTATTCCAGAGGGGTAGAGGTGGATATTCTAGGCATAGGGAAGAGCGTTGGGAAACATTCGTGGGAGATTGCATCATATCCGGGGAACTACAGTCACATGGGAGGATGAAGCCAGCAGGAGATGAGATTGGAGAGAGATGGAATGAGAGAACCATGTTTGAACCTTTGACTTACAAAAACAGAAGTTTAAAGACTATTTCAAGGTGACAGATAATGGTGAATGAGCATCCGTAAATAATGGAATGGAATCTGTTATTGTCATTATTATTATTTGCATTTCTCATTCTCTATGCTGATCAGAAGTGGCTTTTTCCTAGGACCAAGGTTCTTCCCTGGGTCTGGGGAAGATCTGAGTTGACATGCAGTTAATCCATCTTGGCTGCCACATTTAGTGAGAGTGGGGACTGGAAATGAATTCAGCAGGACCGTGTAGGGGAAAGAGCTGGGGCAGTGACGACAATAAAACCCTGCTCTTTACTGAACACCACAATGTGCCAGCCCCTGTGCTAAGTCTCTCACAGATGATTATCTCTAATCATCATAACAACACCCCAAGATGGGGCTTTTAAACCCATTTTACAACAAAGTTGTAAGAAGCCGGGCAACTTGCTCAGTGCTACTCTGCCAGCAAGCAGCAGGGCTAGGACCTGTTTCTGTCTAATGTCACCAGACACTCCCCTTCAAGGAGGCTTCATGAGAGTGACTGCTGTAGAATGAGAGAGGACCTGACCACCAGCTGAAGTTTAGAAGCTGTTGCTCAGGAAAGAAAAGACCAAGGTGTAGCCCGAGGAATAACATCAGAGTGTCAGAAGCCCTTGCTTTTAAATGTCAGTGTTTTTGGCCATAGGAAGGGAAAAAGACTAGAGAGAGTAAAAGATGGGGGGAGGAAGCATATTGGGAAGCAGTTTGGAAATATGGGAAAAAAAGTGAAGGCCGGATGCGAACCCTCTTTCCTCCAACACAGCTGGAATCGGCCAGCTCTAGAATTGAACTCTTTGTTTTCTGTGGCAAGCACAAAGCTCATTTTACTTAGTGAAGTCCTTCTCGACAACAGTGACACAGTGGGAGAAGGCTGTGTGGACATCAACGGGTGAAAGCGTTTTCCTTGACGTAGTCCCCTAAAACATATGCGTTGGAAGGAATATGGATCAAGAAAAGAAAACACTAACATTTGAAACTTAGGGAGTGTTCTTAAACTGTGAAATTAGACATTTTCATCACTTTGGAATGGGAGTCCTGTTGAGACCCTGCAGTTCCCAGTGATTTTGGCATTGTGAAGCCACCCAGGACACTTTAACGCACAGTGAGAACAATACCTCCCGAGACCCACGTGACCTGCAAGCACAGCATCTCATCTATTATCCAAGTGGCCTATTCTAGAAACCATCTTTTGGGTGTTTCTTGTTTCTTCTGTCCCACATGCTGAGAGTGATGACAAGGGTCATTTCTAGTTAATGTTGTGGACAGTGCACTCAGAGTGACCTTTCTCACTGAGAAGCAGCCTTTCACAGTCTGAATTTTTAAACAGCTACCTAAAAAAAAGGGGGTGTATGTCTTTACATTTCATATACCTCTTTTCATAAGAAATATAATTTTGCTTGGGTCTGAAAGAAAAAATAACTCTAGGATTACTTGCATGAGCAAAAGGAAAGCAATTTTCAGTAGAGTTGAATATATGATTAATCTTCCCAGTGGAAAACATTAAATACGTAAATCACTTGGCAGAGTCTCTACTTCTCCCTTCTAGCAATTGTCAGAGTCAGTTGTACCAAACTATAAAATGCTACCTGAAAACAATTGTTTCTTGATATGAAATGATTTTTATAACTTATGAAATGTTACTTTCCTCAAGCACATTTTTCAGTTCATCTTTTCAGCCTTTGACATATACACTCTGGTTGGTGGATGTTCTGAGCATGGCATTTTTGGCACATGTTCAAAAACCATCAAGGAAATAAAACAAATACCAAATGACCATAGCACTTAATGCATCTTGAGCTGTATTTTTAATCTAATTTTTAAGTTATTGTCAACAAGATCTGGTCTTCCCTTTGCATTTAGGGCAACTTGGAGCTGTCTGTCTCCCAATCATCAGTTACTAGCTAGCCACAAAGCAACAACAAAAACTGTTATTGGCCTAAACAGGATGGATCCTAAACAATAGTCTTCTTTCTGATTATTTGCATTTCAACTCTGGTAGCCAAGAGCTGAATGTAATAAAAGCTGATACTTGGCAATGCAGAGTTTTACAGATGCCAAGTTTAATTCTCCTTTCTATGATGTGTAAAGATGCTTAGGAATAGTTTTTTACTTGTGGAGTGTATGTTCCAGCTCAGCACAGACGGTGCAAAGGCTGAGATGCAGGGATGGTGGGGGGAAGAGGCAGGAGGGAGGAGGTCAGGTCTACGTTGAGGTCACACTGAACTGTGGAGCTCTCTCTAATATCCAGCTTGATCTCAGGTCATCTTCCTGGATGCTAGGAAAGTCCTAGGACCCTGACGTTTTCAGTTGCCTTTGTTAGCACAATTTATAGCTTTGAGTCTTGGAACATGGCATATTTCAAAGACTTCTAGGCTTCTTTGCTCTTAACCTTTATCTATGCCCATGAAAAGATCTGGCTAACTTGTCTATAGGAGGGCAAAGAGGGCAGCCACTCCGACAGATGCCTGTGTGCTGGCCTGGCCTGGCCTGGCTCTTCTGCACCAGCATGCCCCGGAGGCTGGGGAAGGATACAGCTGGCCAGAGGCTCCCGTCCCTCATCTTCCATCCTCTCTGATGCAGGTGGCTCTGCGACTGCTGTCCAGCCCAAGGGAACGCTGCACAGGATCCAGGTGCTCTGTCCAGAGAGAATGTTCCCTATTGAAATCGTGTTGGGAACATGGCCCTTCAAAGCCAGTCGCTATGGGTCCTTCTGTTATTGGAAAAGACCATGTCAAATGTCTAACAAAAGTGTTTAAACAGCCCCTCTCCTTTTCGTGATTTGTGTAGAAAAAGAAGGTTAAATCTGGTGTCTGACTTTAGCAGAAAAAATTCAACATATTCCAGTGTTATCTCTTATTCTTACAGTACACATACAGAACATACAGATGTTTAAGAGAAGTAAAGTTTGAAAATTTAGTTAAAAGTAATGAAAAGAGTATTCTTTGATTTGAAATCCTTTTGACTAGAAGAATGGTCTGTACTTTAAGAAATAATTTGGCATGGCAAAGTATGGGCAAAATGGAAATAATAAATTTCTAACAACAGTGTAGCCTAAAATGCATGGAAATCTAATAAGAAAACACATAATTACTTCTCCTTAGCCCATATTGTCTCCAGTGAAAGATCTAAATAGCAAAACAAAAGTTGAACTTTAAACTTCTTTTCAGTTCTGAAAAATATTTGAGAGAAATAGATTTTTCTTATATTTACTTTAATTAATGCACTTATTTCATCTAAAATGAAAAACTTTGATACCTATTTTTGTCTTCTTTCTTTTGATAATGACTTTTCAAAACAAATATAACAGTTATAGATTCAATTATATTTTCTGTACTATGATAAATATTTGTCTTCGCTTCTTAAATTAAAGGTTATATCCCAGCCTTTCCTTGTGAACTCAGTTTTATATGAGATTCATTTAAAATTTTATTACTGCGTAGATCACACAATGGAATAACAGTGTTAATAACTTGCTACTGTAGCTGCAGGATTTGCAACCTACTCTTAGGAAGCTAACCGCCCCAGGGCAAACGGCTGCTCATTTATTTCACTATATTTAAATCAATTGCGGAGGCAGTCAGACAATAAATTGTGTGTCCATCTCTAGTAATAAAACAGGCATCTGAAACAGCAGAGACATGTACAAAGATTTAACAGTTCTCTTTTGGGGATGGATTCTTCTTTGTACCATTTCATGCAGGGAATGAAAAAAGGTGCTTAGATGTAATATAACATTCTTTTTCTGCTCTCTTGTTAAATTCTTTCCACCGTATAGTTGAGCCCAACGTTTTTTTGCTTCTGTCAAGCTCCCACTTACTGCTTGAGGGGAATTCTTTTGTCTGGGCAGCGGAACAAGATAACCGACTTAATCTTCCTAGTAACACGTGAGTCGCCATGTATCATTTTAATCTGCAAAACACGAGGGCTGAGTAGTGTCACATGCTGATTTTACTTTTCTATGAGAAAGTGACTCCCTGGCTCAATGATGGATAGCTTGTTCTCTTTAAACAACAGTCAAGATGGTGAATGCCCTGGGGTGATAGACAGAGTGTGCAATGGGAATGGGGGCAAATCTGATGGCCCGGTTCAAGTTCACCTGACAAAGCTGGAGCAGTCTGCAAGCAGCATTCGAGAAAGGATTATTCACACTTGCATTATATTTTTGAATGCATTTTTCTCCTTGTGCAGCTGCAAAGCTCCCTCACACTGAAGGTTTATGCACCATAATAAAGAGATTTATTTTTTTCTCTCACTCTCTCTTGATTCTTACACTTTACACCTAGTTTCTACTGAACTGTTCAGGCAAACTGAATATATCCAAACTGCACAGAACAAACATCATCTTTAAAACAATAGCACTGCTACAGACGGTAACAGAAGTCTGGCATTTCTGATATCTGAAGGAACCAAGATTAAGTCTCAAGTTGAACTCAACTCTTGAAACTTGGCTTTTTAAATATTGACATTTCACAACTCTGCTCACAAGCAAATGATTAAAATAAAAATCAATTATTTAGTTCCATTTAGAAAAGTAATAGCGGACTTTTCCTAAGACTTGCTTGAAAAGTGTCCAATGTCCATTTTGCAATAACTAAACATTAATGAATGGAGGGAGATAACCACGAAAATCCTGAACACAAGGAAGCAAAATAATTCTCTTTACAAGTTAGAGGTGGGACTGAGGAAATTCTATTTTTTCCCCCAACTTTTCATCCTTTTTCCCATCCACTTATCTACCCACATCCCACTTTGTTTTCTGGAGCCTGGGGCTCAGACATTCTTTCCTTATCACCTGCCTATCACCTTATGTAGTAAGAGTTAGTAAGCTTATGAATAAGCACTTATTAATCATCTGAAATGCATAAAATTATTATGGGTAATTTAGTTTTTTTAGACAAAAATGAACTAAGCACCAACTTTTATAATAAGACACTGTAACACTCCCGGGCTAGGCAGTACAAAGAGGCACAAGGCCCCGTTCACTGAGGCTGGCGAGTCATCTCCAAGGTGACCTCCGTAATCCCCACCTGCTGGTCTCATGCCCTTTTGGTTCCCTCCCACAGTGTACAGGGCTTGGTCTATGTGAGCAGTGAACAATAGAAAATGAAACCGATGGTGTGTTACTTCTGAGGCCAGGTTATCAAAGACATTGTGGCATCCGCCTCTTCCTTCCTTGGATTTTTCCAGCTGCCATGTGGTCCCATGGACAGGTGCACATGGTGAGGAACTGAAGCCTCTGACTGACAGCCAGCAAGAAAGAGGCCTCCTGCCAACAGCCATATGAGAGAGCTTTGAAGCACACCCCTGTCCCAGTCAAGGGAGCACCGAAGCTCCAGCTGACATCCTGACTATAATCTTAAGGGAAACTGAGTCCAAACTACCCTGCTGAGCCACTCCCCTAATTTCTGATCTGCAGAAACTGCAAGGTAATTAAGACATGTTGTTTTAAGCCTCTATATTTTGTCCTACATAAATAATACAAAAATAATTACAATGTAACTACAATAGATAATATTACACATCTGTATATTAGCTCCCATAATGACCATGCAATGATAGTTGCACAGTTATTTTGGGAGATCAAAGGAGGAACACCTTATCTAGGTTGTAGTGGGGAGGGAAGGGGAATAAAGGATGTCAGGGAAGATTTATTGAAGGAGATGCTGGCTGAGGTGAGTCTTAAGGATGAGAAGACAGGGTGTGATTGCTCTGGTAGGTATTTAAAAAGCATGAAAACAGTCACTAAGTGATGGAGCATTTTAGTGGGAAGGAAGGAGACAGGATGAACTATAAACTAAAACCATGAGCAGTCCAGTGCTTCTAGAGAATAAATTGCAAGACTAGGAGTAGTAATGGGCTAGGAAGAAAGCCTCATAAGCCCATCTAATAGGATGAACTTGTATTGGAAAAGAGAGTCATTTGGTTTTCTTATTGAATACTATTTTTTGATATAAGTAATGCATGCTCATTGCAGAAAATTTGGAAATCATAAATGATGAAGAAAATAAAATAAAATCCCACAAATTTACTAGGGAAAAGCACTACCAATATTTCAGTATATTATGTATTACTTTTTCTCTGTAGATGAATTCTCCAACAACTTGGTGAACTTGAAAGTAGAGTTTTCCCTTGTCAAGCCTCCAGGTGAGAACATAGTCTGGTCAATACCTTGATTGCAACCCTGAGACTTTGAGTGAAGAACCAGCTGAGTGGTGCCCAGACTCATGACCCACGGAAATTGTGAGGTAAGTGTGTATTTTTTTTAAGTTGCTAAATTTAAGCTATGCCATAATAAAAAACAAGCAAACAAACAAATACACTTTTCCATTCAGGCTTTCACCCCTAGCACTCAACTATATCTCCTCATATCAAGGTCACCAGTGAATTCCACGTTACTAAATTCAACAACTTGGTTCATAGTCCTCCTCTTACTTACCTCTCTGTTGCATCTGACACAGTTGGTCTTTCCCTTTTTGATTCATGATCTTCACTTGACTCGGAATTCCCTCTTTCATTCTGCTCTTTTCCTTCTAGAACCCACTAGATGATGTTGAAACTTCTTTTTTCCTTATATCTTAGTCTGTCTTTTGCATTTTCCATTCCTTTAAACTTCTGCTGTATTTTGACTAATTTCTTGATCTCTCACTTCCATTTTAATAAGTCTATCTTGAACGATGCCTAATCCATTGTTTAACATTTCTACCAAGTTATACATTTTAATGACTGTATTTTTCATCTTTTAGAAAATCAGTTTGGCTCTTTTTAAACCCATCTGATTTTTTTTAATATTCAGATAAAGCTTTAAAATATTTTAAAGGGATACTAGATACTTATTGTTACTTTTATACAATATATGTTTATGCAATATATATTTATGCTTTTATACAATATATATTTAATATGTTTAATGTATAACAACATTAAATAAAAGTTAATGTGTAACAACATTAAGGGAAATGATAGCCAACAACTCATGGGCAGTGATTTCCTCTTGAGTAGAGGAGGAAGTAGAGATTGGGGTAAAGACTTCAACAATAGTATTACATTTAATTTCTTTTTTTTTTTTTTTTGAGTTGGGGTCTCACTCTGTCGCCCAAACTGGAGTGCAGTGGCTGCTCCTGGCCACCGCAGCCTCGACCTGCTGGACTCCGGCGATCCTTCCACCTCAGCCTTCCAAGTAGCTGGAACTACAGGCATGTGCTACCATGCCCGGCTGATTTTTTGATTTATTGTAGAGATGAGGTCTTGCTGCCCAGGTGGGTCTCAAACCTGCGGGCACAGGCAATCCACTCACCTCAGCCACATTTAATTTCTTAAACCAGATGTTGGGTATATGGGTGTTGACATGGATAAATATGTAAGGGGATTTTAAAAATGTAATTTCCTGCAAATTCCTCTTAATAGAACTTTATCTGCCCTTTTAAATACAGAGATACACATTGCTACAAATAATTCATTCCTCTCACCCTGACTTTTCCAGTCTCATCTCACTTAGCAGATGTTTTAGCTTTCTTGACTTCACAAAGAAAGGAGTGCCATGTGCTTTCCCTTGACTGACTTCCCTATCTCAACCAATTTCCAATTTCTTTACCTATGGTTGTACCATCTATCCTTTTGGGTTGGTAGAGATACCTATATTCCTTCTTAAATGTAAATATCCTGACCTTCATTCCTGATTTCATCATCTGCAACAGGAGTTGACAATTTTTTTTTCTGTAAAGGTCCATATAGTAAATATTTATAACTTTGCAACATACCTTCTATGTTGCAACTACTCAACTTTACCATTGCAACACAAAAGCAGCCATAGATAAGAAATAACTGCATGAGTGACTGTGCTCCAATAAAACTTTATTTACAAAAACAGATGACAGTGGCTTTGACCTGTGAACTACAGTTGGCTGATCTCTCTCCTACAACACCTGAAATGTCACACTGGCAATTAACTACCTTTTTTGGCTGGCAGCAATCTTTTTTCTCTGTATTCAGTCTCTTACCCAACAAATATTCTATTTTTTCTTGTTTTTTTCCTGCAAGAATTTGCACTGTTGACCCCTCCTCCTTATATTCTTTCCCAATTAGCTCATGTGATACAAATCTTGGTTTTCGTCATCTGTATCTACTTAGTCTTTAGATTTCCCTGGTAATCCTTCCTTTCTATTACCTTACATTTAAGTTTTTTAAGATTAAAAAAAAAGTACAAAAGTAGAAACACGAGTACAACGAATCCCTGTATACCCATCTCCCTGCTTCAACATTAACGAAAAAGAGCCAAGCTTCATTCACTTCTTCTCCTCCCCTTTTCTTCTCCCCTCACCCTTTTTTTGGCTTGAGCATTTCTACGATGTCACTTCATCGTTTTATCTAACACTCAGTCCATATTCAAAATCCCTAATTGTCTCAAAAATGTTATTTTATCACTGATATATAGGCCCACTTTTAGTGACGACAAGATTGACTGAGTTGTAAATAGTATCACCTGATGCCTCCAACAAGCAGTTCCCCATCCACTTTCCTCCTAGTAGTTTTAGCAGCCATCAATGTTTTTGACCAGATTCATTATTTCATGAGGCAACGCTAAACTGTGATTTTCTGGTTTTATTGCGCCTTCTATGTATATTAGAATCCTTCTACAATGTTGGATAGAGTTGGAAAAGTGGGCAAATGTGTCTTGTTCCCTTTCGCAAATTAATAGCTTTAACTGCTTCACTATTAATTCTGGTATTGTTGTTTTCTTGTTTGTTTGTTTAAAAACACCCCATATCAGATTCAGAAATTCTTTCTTTATGCCTATTTTTCAAAGGGCTTTTTTAAAAACCAATAGCTGATTTTAGATTTTATTAAATTATTTTCTGCATCTTTTGAGATGATATCTTTTCCTTTTATTTTGTTAATAAGACTGATTACATTTTTACTTTTTCTTTTTTTATAAACGTGTGTTAGTTTTGGTTCTCTAAGAAACAGATACCAGAAAAGGATTTGTCATGTAAAAATTTCTCTTGGGGAAAATTACTGTAAAAGCTCAACAGGAAGAAATAAGAGCAGACAGGGAGAGCATGACACAGGTCTAACAGGGAAGGAGAGCATATAGAGGGGAGATGGGGCAGGAAGGATCTTGGGTGGGCTACAACAATTTTTTTGTTTGTTTGTTTAATTTTAGAGACAGCGTCTTGCTCTGTTGTCCAGGCTGGAGTGCAGTGGTGTTATCATAGCTACCACAGCCTTAAACTCCTAGACTCAAGCAATCCTCCCACCTTAGCCTCCCAAGTAGGTGGGACTACAGGTGTGTGCCACCACACCAGGCTAATTTTTTTCTCCTCTTTTAATTTTTATTTAAAATTGTGGGGTACAATTCAGGGCTAGGTGTACAAATATTCACTATGCAGGTACCCTTATCGATGAGGTGTGTCTCCCCTTCCCCAGGCAGATATCGACTACAGTCAATCCCACTTCCCCGCCCCCCAGTTTCCCGCCACTTTCAATCCTTTTCTTATAGTAATACGGTAGTTGTTCAAGGTCACTTATGCGTGAGAACATGTGATACTCAGCTCTTTGTTTCTGTGAGAGATCACTCAGTATTATAAACTCTAATTCCATCCAGTTTGCTGTGGAGTTCATGATTTTGATCTTCTTTATGACTGCGTAGTATCCCATTGTGTATATGTACCACATTGTAAAAATCCAGTCCTCTTTTGATGGGCAGCCCAGTTGGTTCCATGTTCTTGCTATTGTGAACAATGCTGCGATAAACATACATGCGCAAGTTTATTTTTATTTTTTTGAGTTGGAGTCTCACTCCCATTGCCCTGACTGGAGTGCAGTGGCATGCTCCCGGTCACCACAGCCTCAACCTGTTGGGCTCCGGTGATCCCTCTGCCTCAGCCTTCCAAGTAGCTGGAACTACAGGCATGCGCTACCACACCTGGCTAATTTTTGATTTATTTTAGAGATGAGGCCTTGCCAAGTTGCCTGGGTGGGTCTCAAACCCGTGGACTCAGGCAATCCCCTCACCTCGGCCTCCCAATGCACTGGGATTACAGGCCACTGAGCCCAACCACAAGTATCTTTTTTATAGAGTGACCTGAGTTCTTCGGGCTATATTCCCAGTGGGGGGATTGCGGGGTCATATGGAAGGTCGATTTTTAGAACTTTCAGGAATCACCACACTGATTTCCACAGAGGCTGTACTAGTTTACACTCCCACCAACAGTATAGAAGTGTTCCTTTTTCGCCACATCCTCTCCAGCATCTGTTATTTTTTGTTATTGATAATGGTCATTCTGACTGGAGTTAGAATGTAGTTTTAATTTGACTAGTGAAGCTGAACATTTTTCATATATCTGTTGGCTGCTCGTATGTTTTCTTTTGAGAAGTGTCTATTCATATCTTTTGCCCACTTTGTAATAGGGCTGTTTGTTTTATTCTTTTCAACACGTTTGAGTTCCTTGTAGATCCTTGATGTTAGGCCTTTGTCAGACATGGAGTTGGCAAATACTTTTTTCCCAGTCTCCCAGGCTGTCTCCCTGCTCTCTTGATGGTTTCTTTGACTTTGCAGAAGCTTGTCAGTTTAATGAGGGCCCACTTGTCCATCTTATCTCTTATGGCCTGGACACTTCGGGTTTTGATCAGAAATTGGTTGCCAGTTCCAACTTCCATAAGAGTGTCTCCTGCATTTTCTAAGGTTCTTACTGTTTGAGGTTTTATATTTAGGCCTGTAATCCATTCAGAGTTAATTTTTGTGTCTGGGGATAGGTAGGGGTCCTGTTTCAATCTTTTGCATGTGGTCAGTCAGTTTTCCCAGCACCATTTACTGAATAGATTCTCCTCTCCCCAGTAGTAGGTGGTGGAGGCTTTGTTGAAGATGAGTTGTTGAGAAATTGAGGTTTTGCTTCTGGAATCTCAATTCTATTCCATTGGTCTATATGCCTGTTCGTGTATCAATACCAGGCTGTTTTGATTATTGTAGCTTTATAATATAGTTTAAGGTCTGGGAGTGTGATACCTTCTGCTTTTTTTTTTGGTTGAGGATTGTTTTGGCTATTCTTGGTTGTTTATGTTTCCATATGAATTCCTGTACTGTTTTTTCTAGGTCTGAGAAGAACATTGCTGGTAATTTGATGGGTATTGCATTAAATCTGTAGATTGCCTTAGGTAAAATGGACATCTTAACAACGTTGATTCTTCCAATCCATGAACATGGAATATTTTTCCATTTGTGTCATCTTTGATTTTTTTTGAGCAGCAGGCTAATTTTTAAAATTTTTTGTAGATACAGGGGTCTCCCTATGTTTCTTAGGCTGGTATGTAACTCCTGGCCTCAAGGGATCCTCCCATCTCAGCCTCCCAATGTGCTGTTATTACAGGTGTTTGTCACCATGCCCGGCCTACAGCAGTTTTGAGAACGTTTTGGTCAGACCAATGGGAATACTTTGTGGCACAGTTAGTTGTTAGAAGCATTCTGAGACACATATCCTTGCCACGCTTAGTCGTTGACTGAGAGCACATGAGGGGAGCATGGCTTCAGTGTTTGGAATCGGGTAGGGTGACAGATCCAGTGAGGTGGAAGCTGAAGGTATGTCAACCATGCTCCCCACAACAGGATACTGGAATGGGTCTCCCTGGCTCCATTTGCAGTTGTGAAGAGACGTGTGTAGCAACCCCAACTGAGAAGGGTATAGCTGTCAAGTGTTCAGACTCTTCATGGATATAAGTTTGAGTCCCACCAGATAAGCCTAGAAGACTTCCTGAGGTAATAGTTAAGGCAGAGGGAAATTTAGAATGAATAGTAGAGGAGAGGGAGAGTGAACACCAGTTACAGCCCAAAGAGTATCTGCAGGAAGGAACTGGCTCATCTCACTAGTTTCTCTTTTGTATGTTTTTTTCAGCAAGACCATGGGGCAGCTTCTCCCCAATACTGTGTGCAGAAGTAGATCTGTGTGAGGTAAGGGACTGACTGTGGTGGCTGTGAAAATGTACTGTTCCTCCATCGTACCTTTCACAGATTTAAATACTTGTGACCAAAACATAGGAGAATTAAAAGAAAGAAATGCAGAGTATAGAGATCTGAGTATCATGCACAACCAAGAAGTCATAAAATAAAAGATTGATGAATTCAACTATATAAAAAAATTCTGCATGGATTTAAGTTGTACACAGTGAAACACCAAAAGACAAACAGGAAAAAAAAATTGGAATTCATATCAGAAAGGCCTGAATTTTTTCAATATATAAAAGTACCCCTAAATCAACAGGAAAAGAACCAACAGTGTCAGTCTTGATAGGCAGTGACAAAAAGCTTCAACATCTCAATGACATAAACAACATAATTTTCTTTCTCAGCAGTGCTGTGTCCCCCTTGTGGTTCATTTGGGCCTGTTTTCCATGTTGCCTTCAAGGCAGGACTTCTCAGAAGCAGCAACCTCTGGAAACGTTCTTGGTAAATGTGACAGAAGGAATAGGGCTCTGCAGGATCTTGTGCTGGCAATTAAACGCATGCCTGAAAGTGACACTCATCAATTCCTCTCAAAAACCGTTGCCAGCACTAGTGCCAAGGCCCCGCCTGAGACCCAAAGGACCAGGCTGGTCCAAGCTCTGTGTGTCTGCAAAAGGAGGAGAAGCTGATGTTGGTGAGCATCACGCAGGTCTGTCACATGACCAACTGATATAGTCTATGACTCGTTTGGTTTCTCTATTGAAGGTCTAGTCAAAGAAAGACGATGACATATTTCATTACATTCCACATGCTGGTTATTAAAGAAGTAGAAAATCCCTCTCTTTCCAAAATTGGTAGTGACATCTTTCTGATCAACAGAGTGAATCTGTGGATCTGTGAGGTAGATGAGCCCTTTTCCATTACCAGTCACCCAACCTAAAAAAGAAATGAATACACCTGAGCATTAAATCCCCTGTAAAAAGCAGTCAACTGTTTAATATATGTACAAAATGTGTGTGTGTGTGTGTGTGTGTGTGTGTGTGTATACACACACGCAAACACATTTAAAGAAATACTTCAAAAACTTGGTCATCCTATGGTTTATATTTAGTAAATTTTTGCTAGGGAATTCAGGTTGCATATTGGCTCAAGAAGAGGAATTAAATATTGGAAAATTATATTTGTCAAATATGACATGCCCAGATTATCAGTTTTTAAGTAATTAGAGAGCAATAAAATGAACTTAGAATAAGTAACAAAATCACAATATTGAATTTTTTTCGTGATTTGGAAGTATTTTAGTGCCTTATTAATTTGTATATTTATCTGTTCATTTTACATATTTACTGAGTGCAGACACTGAACGAAACAGTATTTTATGCACCAAGGATACAGAAGAAAACAAGCTAGTCAAAAATTTTTGTATTCGGCTGTCCCCGCGGCTTTACGAAGCCCGCGCGCCAGCCTCGGCCGCCCGGCAGGACCGAGAGTCACCGCCTGGTGCCTCCACTGTCCCCAGGTTTTGTAACAACCAAGAAGCACATGAAAGAGGCCTCTTCATCAAGCATTCTTGACTAAGTTTTGAAAATGGAATTGAAGCTTACTTTCCCCCTTCATATGCTCCCGAGAAGCAAAGGACTAGAAGGTACCTAAGAAGACTATCTCGGAAGACGGGGCAAGATGGCGATGGCATAGGTGAACTGGGACCAAGACTGCAAACTGCTGAATAGACAGACTGTAAAGCAGAGGGAATAGTGAACAAAACCAGAAGACCCTCATAAGGAAGAACAGGTCATTGCAGAAGAGAAATAAAAGCAACCCCACCTTCCCTCAAAAACAGAATTGAAGAGGGGGAGGGAAAGGGGTAAAGGGAGAAAAATCTACAGAAATGAAGAAAAACCAAAAGAAGAGTATGGGTCTCTCCCAGACGCCTGGGAGAGCAGACACAGAGAAAACTGACTTTGGAATACAAACAATGAAAAGTCCCCAGAATGAAGGGTCTCAAAATGCAAATGTAGATATCAAAACAATAATGGAGAGATTATAAAGAACTGAGGAGACACAAGAAGAAACTAGGAAGGAGCTGATATCTGAGATAACAGTAATAAAGAATACTGTGAATGAAATAAATAACAAATTGATAAGCATGGAAAGCAGAATTACCCAAGCAGAAGAAAGAATCTCAGAGCTTGAGGACCAAAATATAGAAATAACCCAAACTCTTAAAAACACAGAAAATAAGCTAAAAAAGACAGAACAAAACCTTCAAGAGATGAGTGACTACCTCAAGAGGTCTAACCTAAGAATAATTGGACTCCCTGATGCAGAAAGAGAAACAGAGATCACATTGGAACAATCTTTTCCACGAGATCATTCAAGAAAATTTCCCTTATCTACTCAGTGAT
>NW_007249651.1:386548-387887 GCF_000164805.1 Carlito syrichta | reverse complement strand
ACAGTCACATTCCTATACACCAACAATAAACAAACAGAAACCCAAATAAAAAGCACAATCCCATTCACAATAGCCACAAAAAGAAAGAAAGAAATACCTTGGCATCTTCCTAACCAGAGACATGAAAGACCTTTACAGCAAAAACTGCAAACAGTATATTTCATAAGGACCTTACATCTAGAAGGCATATATTTAAAGCAATGTATATTTGACAACTCAATAACAAAAAGGCAAATAACTGAAGTAACAATGAATCATCTGAATGGTGACTTATCTAAAGCGTCCATGCAAATGGCCAATAAACAAAAGAAAAGTTGCTCAACCCAATGAGACTTTAAGGAAATGCAAATCAAAATCACAATGAAACCCCAGTTCATACCTACTAGGATGCCTTAGTGAAACAGAAGGTCATTAACAGTTGTGGTCAAGGACGTGGAGAAGTTGGAGCTTGTACCTTGCTGGTGGCAACATAAAATGGCGTATCCCTTCGGAAAACAGTTTGGTAGACATGCCAAAGCTACAGTTGGATCTTATTATCCTGCAACGCCTTTCCTAGGTATGTAGCCACAAGTAGTGAAGACCTATGATCACACAAAAACTTGTGCACCCATGTTCACAGAAGCACCATTCATCATAGATAAAATTGGAAACAATGCAAATGCCCATCGAATGAAGAAGGCGTCCACAAAAGGTGCCGTATCCACTCTGTTGAATAATATCTGCAATAAAAGAATGAAGTTCTGGAATATGCGACAGCGTGAATGGACCTTGACTGCATACTATGTGACGGAATCGAGACAAAAGACAACCGATTCCAGGATTTCATCCATTTGACATGCTCAAAGCCGGCTAATAGCTAGAGATGGGAAGTCGAATCGAGACTGCCCCGACTGGGGTTGGGGTCAGTCGGGAGCAACTGCTCTTAGTACCGGGTTCCGTTTGGGGACGTTAAGCGTGTTCTAAAAGTTCGTCTCTATAATATTTGCACAACTATGTGAGCGTAATTTTAAAACGCCATTGAACTGGACACTTCAAATGGGTAGATTTCATGGTCTGTGAAGTACATTTTGACAAACCCGTTTTCAAAAGTGGCTCGCACCGCTAGGTTCCGCGAAAGCGGCAGTGCCATGAAGTCACTCCAGACGACGGAAAAAAACCGCCGGCACCAATATCCCAGCATTCGTGTACCAGGGCTCACTCTGCTCCCGCGCGGGAAACGTCCCTCAGGCCGCGTCGCAAACCGCCAAGAGGCCGCCTCGGGCTGCCGTGGGCTCCGCTGCGCGACTCTGAAGAGCTCTCGGCCTTCCGACGGCCGGGCCGGACGCCCCCCGCCTGCGAC
>NW_007249651.1:379466-386374 GCF_000164805.1 Carlito syrichta | reverse complement strand
CGCCGTCCAGCTCGCTTCTCCTCCAGCCGCGGCCTGGCTCGCCTCGCGACCGCTCCACGCCCGTGACTCCTCGGAGCTGCCGTCTTGCCTGGCCGGAAGCACCCAGGCAGCGAGCCCTTCTCGCCAGGACCGCGGGCGCCCCTCCACATTCTGCTTGCGTCGGGGTCCTTCCTCCCCTCGACGGCGCCTCCCTGGTTGCGTCTGCAGTTCTGGTCTGGACTTGCAGACTCTTCTTGCTTTTGTTTGTGTCACGATGAGCGCGAGCCGCGTCCCGTCGGGCAGCTTGCCTTGGCCCCCGCGGTCCACCGCAGCCCTCGGTCCTCCGCTACTGCACGCGCTGCGCGTTTCGCCGGGCCCCGACCGCGGCCCGACCTGGCATCGTGTCAGTCTTCCCGAGTATGCCATGCACCACGCCCAGAGCCTTCCCCTGCCGGGACAGTTCACCTTGCGGGTTAATCTTGCTGTCTCTCTCACTAGGCAAGCAGGTCATTCCAAAAACTTCCATTCTTTTCCATGATTCTGTATGCGCCCAAGCGCCCCCAAATTCAGTTACACCAAAATGAGTCGTTAGCATGTTCTGGTGAGTTGCTTACGTTACTGACTTATTTTCCATTTCTCATTTTTTGGAGTCTTTGATTAAAGTGCTGAAGAAAACCGTCTTATGAAATACTCTAAAAAGGTTCTAGTCACTCACTGCCACATCTCAGTGAATTTAGATACTTTTTTCCTTTGGGTTTTTTTTTATGAATAGACTTTATTTTTAGAGCAGTTTTAGGTTTATAGGGAAACCTAGAAGTAGGGCATACAGAGAGCTCTCACGTACTCCACAACCCCTCACCTCACAGGATCCCTTATTAGCATATTGCATTGGTGTGATAGACTTGACATCTTGTGATTACCCATAGTTTACATTAGAGTTCAACTCTCCATGTTGCATATTCCACGGGTGGGGCCAAATGGGACACGAATCCATCATCACAGTACCAACAGATGCTATGCACTCAAAGTTAGTTACCCTGCACTAAAAATTCTCAGTGTTCCACCTATTCCTCTCCCTCCCTCCCCTCAAATCCCAGTTTTTGCCTTTTCCAGGCTGTCGTGCATTTGAAATCATACAGTATATGGCCTTTTCAGGTTGGCTTCTTTCACCCCAGACACTAAGTCGCGCATTTCTTTTTATGCCATTTCATTATCTGATGTACCACAGTGTGTTTATCCGTTCGCCTTTTGAAGGACGTCTCGGTCACTTCGAAGTTTTGGCAGTTCTTCATAGAGCGTCTATAAACATATGTGAAGAGCTTTCTGTAGACATAAGTTTTCAACTTGGGAGGTAAATGCCAAAAAGAACAGTGGCTGGATTGTATGGTAAGAGGATGCTTTGTTTTGTGTGAGACTGAAAAATTCTTTCAAGGAGCTACACCATTCGCATCTCCATCATAATGAGTGAGATTCCTGCTGCCACCGCCCTGCCCTCTCCAGCATTTGGTGTGGTCAGCGCTCGGGGTTTTGGCCGTTCTAACAGATGGCTGGGGCAATCTCATTATCTGAATCTGCATCTCCCTGCTGACATGTGGCGCTGAGCATCTTTTGTATGTTAACTTGTCATCGGTGTGTCTTCTTTGGTGAAGTGTCTTTTCAAGTCTTTCCCCACTTTTTTTTTTTCTTGAGCCGGAGTCTCACTCTGTCACCCAGACTGGAGTGCAGTGGCATGCTCCCGGCCCCCGCAGCCTCGACCTGCTGGGCTCCGGCGATCCTTCCGCCTCAGCCTTCCGAGTAGCTGGAACTACAGGCGTGCGCTACCACGCCTGGCTAGTTTTTGATCTGTTGTAGAGATGAGGTCTCGCCAAGTTGCCCAGGCTGGTCTTGAACCTGCGGGCTCAGGCAATCCACTCACCGCAGCCTCCCAAAGCTCGGGATTACAGGCTGAGCCACCAAGTCGGCTGTTTCCCCACTTTTTAATAGGGGTTGTTTTCTCACTGAGTTTTAAGCGTTCTTTGTATATTTGGATTCAGACATGAATGCAAACATTTTTCTTTCCCAGCCAAAGGTTTATCTTTTCATTATCTTGACCACGTCTTTCAGAGATCAGAAGCTTGGAATTTTAGCAAAGCCCAGCTTAACTTTTTCTCCCACGGAAAGTGCTTCTGGAGCTGTATCTAAAAAGTCATTACGAACCCAAGGTCACCTAGATTTTCTCCTGTGGCATTTTCCAGGAGTTTTATAGGTGTGTATTTTACACTATGTTCTGAGTTCATTTTTGTGAAGAGTGAAAAATCCGCATATAGGTTATTTTTGCTTGTTTGTTTGCATGTTGAAGTTGGTTTTTCAGCACCATTTGTTGAAAGCCTCTGTTTTCTTCATTGTATTTATTGCTTAGCTCTTTTGTCAAAAATCAGTTGACACTGTGTGTCCATCCATTTCTAGGCTTTTGATTTTGTTCCATCGATCTTTTGTCTATTTTTTTATTTTGTATCAATACCACATAATCTTGATTGTTGTTGGATAATGTCAGTCCTCTGACTTTGTCTTGTCTTTCAGTATTGCATTGGTCATTACGAGCCTATCCTATAAACTTTAGAATCAGTTTCTCAATATTCACAAAATAGCTTGCTGAGATTTTGATTATGTGTTGGATCCATAGATTGTCGGGAAAAATTGATATCTTGACAATGTCAAGTCTTCCTGTCTGTATACATGGAATATCTCTCCATATACATCGACCTTATTTGATTTTTTCATCGTCATAGTTTTCCTAATATGATATATATATACATATATATACATAGTCGTATGATATATAGAGAGAGTTAGATTTATGCCTAGTTAGTTTACCTGTTGAATGTTCACATAAATGAATTTTTGTTTTCAATAATTTTAATAATTTTGTTTTCAAATTTGAATTATTCATTGCTAGTGTATAAAAAAGAAATTGTTTTTTATATTCGAACCTTGCATTCTGCAACCTTATTTTAATCATTTCTTAGTTCTAGGAGGGTTTTTTGGTTGTCGTTGATTCTTTGAATCTTTGGAATTGTCTACACAGATAATTGTATTATTTGAGAACAGGACAGTTTTATTCCTCTCCTCCCAATTTGCATAGCTTTCCCCCCCCGTTTATTGCATTGCAAGGCCTTCCAAGACAATGTTAAATGCAAGCGAGAAGGGACATTCTTGCATTGCTCTTGATTTCAGGTGAGAAGCATTTAATCCCTCATCATTAAGTATGATGCTTGCTGTAGGATCTCGTAGAAGAAGCTTTAAAACCAAGTCAAGGGCTGGGCTCGGTGGCTTAACCTATAATCCCAGTGTTTTAGGAGGCCGAGGTGAGTGGATGGCCTGAGCCCGCGGGTTCGAGACCTGCCTGGGCAACTTGGCGAGATCTCATCTCTACAATAAGTCAAAAATTAGCGGGCGTGGTAGTGCACGCCTGTAGTTCCAGCTACTTGGAAGACTGAGGCAGAAGGATCGCCAGAGCCCAGCAGGTGGAGGCTGCGGTGGCCGGGAGTGGCCACTGCACTCCAGTCTGGGTGACAGAGCGAGACTCCAACTCAAAAAAAAAATAAAATGAAATGAAATAAAATCAAGTCGAGGATGTTCTTTGCTATTCCTAGTTTCCAGTGTAAATTAATCTTGTTTTATTCTCCACAAGCAAGTTATTCTAAAAACTTTCATTCTTTCCTGAGATTCCATATATATTAAAATGACCACAAAATTCCATTATACCAAAACATTTAGACCTTAAAGAAGTCCAGTCCATTACTGAAATTACTGGCTTATGTTTTCGTTTTCTTTTTTTCGCCTTTGATTAATGACTGAATTTATTAAATATGATAAGAGCTTTCTGTTTGCTCACTGCTATAGCTCAGTGAATTTCAGTGATATTTTGCTTTGTATTTTTCTTTAACTGAAACCTCTAAGTTAGAATTCCCAGTGTGTATTCTGAAGAACACTAGCTCTGTGAGATGTGCAATCAAAGAGTACTAGATAAGTGTTCCCATCCTTCTTGGAAAGACCTATCATATGTTAGCACACTAAAGGCTCCAAGGAACTCTGCAGCAAAGAAAACTGAGAAATTCTGCCAGACATACTAGACTGTGAAGCTTGTATTTCACTTTTCAGCCACAGACATTCTACCGATTCAGTGAGCCACGAAAGACACTGTGAGTAACGCTTCTCCTAGAGGTTCTGACAAGGCCAGGAAATAAATAGGGCATGGTTATTTTTCTTTTTGTACTAAATATACCTCAGGTACATATGGGATATCAATACATCCTATGCAGTCAATTTTCTTTCTGACTTATTGGTGGGTTTATTTCTAAGGCAAGAAGGGTTTTCCAGCTGTTAATGTGGATGAATAGTGAACATTGCATTTGACAGAATCACTCTGTGGCCAACGTTGAAAACCAGTAGATTCATTCTTTGCTTCTCAAGAGCAGAGTCAGGCAGAGGGACTGGATGGCCAGTAGTGTCCCTGGGATGTAATCTCTGCCCCTCTCTGAGCCTCAGTGGTTTTGTCTGCAAGAGGACCAGACAGTGTCCAACATCTTTCCAGCTCTAGAACTTGGCGAAACCCCCTGCCCCAATGCTGAGCCATTGGGTACCCTGCTGGCTTTAACTCAGTGACTGTGTGTGCCAGGCCCAGAGCTGTTCTTCTCATCACCAAGGCAGACTGGCAGCAACTGTCTCGAGTGAAACAAAAGGCTCTGACTTGAGTTGTGAAATGTCTTAAGAAATAAACTGTGCTGTCAGGGTGCCATCTGACACATTTTTTCCCTTTTAACTCTATAAAAATGCAAGATACCTTCTAACCTAGTGATTCCCAGCAGAAAAGTATTTTTATTTTAAAAAGCTTTAAGAGTTCTTTAACACACTGGGATTATCATTGAAGTATTTATGGCAAATCATAATACAAAGTTACAGCCTCACTCTGTGGCTGGTTAGCTTATTATAGGGTCATAAAACAATAAAATATAAAATTAGAGGGAAACTTGGAGGTCATTGGCCTGACTTTCAAAGCAGAGCAGGGATCCTGCAAGCTCTCGTGAGAAGGAGACTCCACCTGCTGCCTCAACCGCTCCAGCAAGGGAGGGTCCTTTGCAACCCGATGAGATCCGCTCTGCCCTGGGGCAGACCCTTCCGCTGTGAGGCACAGCAAAGCGACACCCTCGTCCTGAGCAGCCGTTGCCTCTCCCAAAGCCCTAACTCCAACCTACAATGGTGGAGCTTATTTCAACCTTGTCTCATGGCTGTCTTCGTCTCTCCCAATGTTTGCTGACCACAGGATAACCCTGAGACCCGCAGACAATTCTCCTTGGATTCTGGACAGAGTCTTGCAGCAACCCCAGGCACAGGCTCCCTTCTAAGCTGAGGCTTGGCCTTTCGACAACATGATTTCTGTCAACAGTTCTTCGTGTCCTCCACTTCACTAAAACTTGCCAAGACTCCTGGGGAAGACGTCATGGCAGTATCGGTGGCGGTCCAGAGAGGAGATAACTCTGTGAAGTTAGACCAGTCCCTAACCTCACACAGCCAGGAAGTGGCCAAGCTCACATCCACTGTTGTCTCACCGAAGGGTCTCAGGGGTGCTGTACCAACGATGCTCAGCCATTTGCACGCAGAGGGGTTATCTGGTGCTCATTGGATGATTATAGACAGGAGATGCGGATTCCCAAAGGTGCTCACTTGGGAATCTGGAGCATGTGTGTCTACAGCCCCTGGGGCAGGTCTGTGTCAGGGAGCTCTCAGGGCACACTGTCTTGTGTTGAGTGGCCAACTGGGAGACTAGACCCTTCCCACAGAGAGAGCCCCACTCCTCAACAACACAGCTGGCAGCAGTAGTGGTGAGTCTGGGTCTCTAGCCCGGCTCCAAGGAATATGCTCCATGGGACCTCAAACAGAGGAGCTTCCCAAGCAACTGATGCAAAATCCGTGTACCTCTCTCCCTCTGGTTCCTGGTGATCCTGCCACCATTTTCCTAGAATCACAAAACATCAGGATTGCAAGGGTTCTTAAGGCCCTCCTGATCCAAAAAAGCTTTCATCCACTTAGTTTTGCTTTATTTCTCCAAAATTTTAACTTGCTCTTTTGCATTTCAGTACTTGTAGCACTCTTGGGCGCTGTTAATCTCTTTGATATACCATGGCTGTGGACCAAAGCGCTACTTATTTGATAAATGTTTACCGAATACCTGCCCTGGGCTCAACACGGTGCCAGTCCACAGCAGATAATGTAACAAACAGACCTGTCCCTGTACTCGTTCAGAAAATTCATTTTATACTTCATTGTTTTAATTGAGATATTTTTACAGAGGAAAAAAAAACCGATCCAAAAGCAGATAAAGGCAGTCATGCTTTGACATAAAAAGTCTGCTCATGGTTGTTTGGAGTCACTTAGCATTCCAAAGTCAGACTTCATAGTAAAGTGGCAGAAAGTATCACCCACGCTCACACAGAGAGGCAGCATGCAGCCCTGCGGTTGGGGAGGGAGCTACGGCCGGAGCCAGGGTTTGGAGGTGAGTGGACGCTCCCAACACAGCCCAAAAGCAGAGGCCGCGAGTCAGCCCTGCGAGGACTCCAGGGGCGTGGCCCGCGTGTCTCCGTTTCTAGCACCTTCACGACGCGGATGGAGCCCAGAGGGTACTGTCAGTGCTGGGGGTGGCTGAAGGACAGGGAGTGTCCAGTGCCGGAGGACCGAGCGAGCCCCGTTTTCGGTGGAGCGGAGATTCTCAAGAATTCATGATTCCCCACACCCAACGCGTCTCCCCCAAGGTAAAGAGAGGAAAAACGTCTGCCCTCAATTCCTATCACGGTGGGGGGGCCCGAGCAAACAGTGACCGACGTGCAAGTGAGATCCTGGGAGGAAGAGACGCTGCGCTCTGAGAACGGGAAGCCCAGCCCTGCTGTGTCACG
>NW_007249651.1:357052-378985 GCF_000164805.1 Carlito syrichta | reverse complement strand
GGACTCGTTGCGGGCCCCTTCTCGGGCGCTGTTATTCCACCGCTGGCACTCGGAGCCCAGGGCCGCCTGCGAGTCTCGTTTGCGGAGACGTCCGCTCAGCGTGAGCAGGGCCCAGCCCGCACAACAAGCGGGGCGCTCGGCGAATGCAGGCTCTGCCGGACGTGCTCACAGCGCATTCACGGGCCTCCGCAAACGGTCGCCGAGCCCGCGGTGCCAGGGGACGGGCTGCAAGCTGCTCGCGCCGAAACCGTCAACCCCATGCCGCCTGGAAGAGGCGCGCGTCGCTATCCCCGTTTTAACGACGCGTGAACCGAGGCCGAGGAATGCCCGATGAATGGGACAGGGTGCCCAGCCCCCTGCTTACCCAGCCCGACAGTTTCCGCCCGCCCATCCGCGCCCTCTCCGCGGCAGAACCAGACCCAGCACCCGCGCCACCGCCTCCCCGCGTTGGGCAGGCGCGCTCCGTTCTTCACGCCCCCTCCCTCACCGCGTGCCCCCCCACCAGGCCGGGCGTCCCCTGAGGAGATGCTCCCCTGTGTGCACGTGCCGCCCACCCCCAGCGCTGCAGCCTTCTGCCCACATCACCCTCAGCGTGCCGGGGTGAAAACTTCTCTCTCCAAGCCGAATCTCGAGTCTGCGTGCATTCTCAGGGGCGCAGCTTTCAACCTCAACTCCAGACACGCGGCACCCTGGAGGCCTGTCATGGCTCAGTCTGCGGAAACAAAATATCACGGGCGTGGGTCATTTATAAACAACTGAAGTTGATGTATCCCAGACCTGAAGCCTGGAAGTCTCAGATCAAGGCACTAGCAGATCTGGAGTGGGTCTGCTTCCCGGTTCACAGAGGATGCCTCCTCCCTGCGTCCTGGGATAGCAGGGAGCTTTCCGGGGTCTCTTTTACCAGGGCACTAACCCAACCCGTGAGGGCTCCACCCTCGTGGCCTAATCACCTTCCAAAGACCCCATCCCCACACACCTTCGCCTTGGCGATGAGGATTTCGACATACACATTTGTGGGGGACAGAAAAACAGCGGGACCCAAACTCGCGTCCCCAGGGAGCATGCCCGGGGGACAGCTGAGTCGCCCCACACCCCACCCTGACCTGGCACTTCCTGTGTTACCGGAGCGGCCTCGCCATGCTTCGGGCTTTTCGTCCTTCTCCAGCAAGCTCTTCCATCTCTGCACAAAGAGATTCCTCTCCTTTCATCCACGCAGTGCCTTTCAGGGTCCGGCTTGGACTTTTGCCACACAGACATTATTGAAACATGGCAGCAGCTCCCCCCCAGGTTCTGTACCTGTTGGGAGCCAGCCTTGGAGGCCCACCTGATTGACAGGGTCCTGGTGGGCCGAAGACTCCGGGCCGCAGGGCGAGCCCGGGAAGCTGAGGCCCTTCTGTCTTCCACCTTTGCTGTTTGATACGGCTGAAGAAATTCTGTGCAGTCGTGGAAGAAGAAAATGGCATGTTCATGCAAAGTACTCACACCTAACCTGAGAATGTCGTGGTTCATTTTCCCATTTTCCCACTATGCCGCTTGGCCTTTTCTAACATATGCAAAGGTTAAACTCTGAAGCACATCAAGAATGCTTTCTTTCACTTGGTTATAAGTTACTAGATATTACTTGAGTAAAAAATGATATAAGTATATTCACTCCTTATTTGATTTTGAATTATGCAGTTTAGTGTTTAGACATAAGGCTTTTTAGAAGCACAAGTTTATAGTAAGTTTATTATGAATTCATTATAAGTTCTAACACTTATCTTGGAATTATGTAGGTGACTTATAACACTGTTTTCACTGACTTAGGATCAAGATTAATGTTAAGGTTTTTACTTAATCTAATAGTTAAAACTTTGAGTTAACATTTATAGAGTGGGTTTTCACTGGACTCAATATAATAATGAGACACTTTTATGACAGATCAGCTAAAACAGAAAGCAACCTTGAGGGGCCTGGGAAACATTACTAAAAACTTCTTTTGAGTTCTCTTTAGAAACAAGCACTGCAAGATAAGAGAAAAGTAACGAGGACATCTGGACAAGGGAGGCGATCACGGGACTCTGAAGAACATAAGAGCCTAAGATGGGAAAATTCCTGACACATGAAGAAATGAACACTTAGAAACTTTCTTGAGACATTTCAAGGACTGTAATTCGGGACATTGGACTGAAAGTATCATTGTTGGCTTTATGAATAAGACTTGTTGTCTAAATGTTTATGGGACTCTTGGTTTGTTTGCTACTAAGACCACTAGATGGTAACTTTTAGAAGATATGTACGTGAAGGAATTTTCTTTGTCTAGCCCCTTTACGAATGGCATAAAAGCTCTGTGTTAACTAACATCAAATTGTCATCTGTTCAGGAAGCAGGTGTCCGGGTATAATGTCTTCGTCCTTCGCCTATCCGTCTCTCCTTCAGGACATCTCACGACCCTTTCGGGGCAGGCCCCCGCATGTACCGACCTCCAAGAACAGACAAATGCAGAAAGCTCTGAGACCCCCTTGCAGACCCCTCCTCCAGTCCCCCATCTGGGCCTATTTCTCCTGGTGCTCAAGGGTGTGCAGGGGTCATTCTGCACTTGTGCCTGGAGGGCGGGAGATCCCTCGCGGAGCAGGGAGTGCACTCGCCAGGAGGCCCCTCATCTGAGATGGAGCCCTGCGGAAGGCAGGCAACATGGAACAAGGCGTGGGGGTGGGTCCGGAAAGGGAGAGCGTATCGTTCTTCTGTGACTTCACTTCTCCGTTACTCCACAACAGAAAAGATAAAACCCACGGAGCCAACAGCACCGGGGCGGAGGTACAGAGAGAAAGACGGAGACAGGCTCCCGGGCCTCCGTTTCTGGGACAGGTGTTTCCAGGCTCATCTAAGTCAGGAGGCCTTCGGGATTTGGCACTAAGACCCGTGCCCAAAGACAAGCGTGCCTTTGCTAAATGGTGCATGGGACACACCTGCCTTGATGTCTACGCCCTTGGGCTGCGTGCCTGATCTCCACCACCATCCTCAGCAGTTGGCCGGGGCAACGGGAAGAGGGTGGGATCTGGAGAATGCTGCTGCTTCTGCTTATGAAGCCACGACCGACAGCAAGGGTTGTCAGGAAGCAGAAAGGCTCAGCATTGAGAAAGAGACACAGAACACAGGGTTTGTGGAAGATGGAACAAATCAGTTTTCTGATTGCCTGAAGGTGACACCTACGCCTTGGTCTTTACAAATACGTGCTCAAGAGCCACAAATGGAATAGAGCCATGCTGCAGCCTCTGGAGGTTCACCGGGGATGGCGATGACACAACAAGGACTGACAGGGAGGGCGGTGAGGCAGGTAAGAGACGGCCCTGACGGCTGGAAAATGTGGGTGCCGGGAGAGTTCAAGAGAGACTCTGTGAGGACTGAGGCACTCGTGCCCGTTGACCGTCTCTGCCGTCACCAGAGCTGCTCAGGTCCACCTGACGGTCAGCTGTGGAGAAGGTGAACACAGGGCAGAGCACAGGACAGCCCCCAGCCTTGGTTTCCCCGGTCCAGGAGAAGCCAGTGTCTCCAGCCTCTTGCTTTGGGCTTTTGCTCTTTTCTTTCCTACATCTTGTACACACACATCAGCCTCACGTGCTGCCCAGCTGGCTTCCACGCCCCACGCCTGTAGTCCTGGGCCCCTGCACCTGTCTCCTAGAGCACATCGAAGTGCCCTCAGACTGCAGAGCCCTGAGACCAGCAGCTCTTTCCCGTGCACATCTGGGAATCCACACTGAGCTCCGGATCTTCTCACAGGTGAGGCCTGGAAGGGTTTCCAACTTAATCAGTTCTTGGGAGAAAGAGAAAGGGGATGCGGTCTGGACTCCGCATGTTTATTCATTGCTTGACACGATGCACACTGAGCCTCTGAGCTCCGTGGGCGTCCCGTACGGTCTTTTGTTTTTTGTTTTTCCAAGTGGGGGTATTCTTTCTAGGTGACACGACCAGAAAAGCAGTGACAGGAAATATTTGCAAATCACTTCGCAAATATAACATTAGGAGAATTGCTCGTGACAATATGAGGGGATATGTGAGTCTCGTTGCTACGGAAACGAAAGGAAATAAAAATTAATCCTGACCAGTCATACAAAGTCAGAGTCTTCCAGTTAAAGGCTGCAACGCGTTCCACAGAGTTTCTCGTTCTCAAGAAAAATTTGTCTTCCTTTTCCCCCATTGCTGTTGAGTCAGGCATTCCCATCTGTGAGAAAGCAGCTCATTGTACAAGCATGGCTGGATGACCCTCATGAGACTAGTGCCAAGCCAGGCTCTAGATACAAGGAGACAGATAAGACAAGGTCATAGCCCCTGGTTCTGACAGACGCTCTCGGTTCCCTGCCGGTGCCCCTGCCCTGACGCTTTCTCCTGTCAGAACTCCAGGTGGGTCTAAGATGCCCAGAGGCTTGGGAGAAGCAGGCACCATTTCCTGTCCAGGGAAGGCACCTGGGGACGGTGGCCTCGTTGCTCAAGATGGAGTCGGGTCTAGGCTTCTGGTTCCTGACTTAATCACGGCCAGTGTGCCCTGTTGAAAAGTTGACTAGGGGTCCGTGGAAGGTTTGCCTCACTCATAATACCAGAGGCACAAGAGAACACGTTTCTCTCTTTGGTGGTTTCTCCATGTCTGCAAGTGACCTTCGGGTTTGGCGACATTCACCCACCTCTTTGTAAGGCAGAGGAGAGAGACACATCATGCCCCTTGGAAAACCTTGGAGATATTGCTGTACCAACCCACGCTGGAGTCAGCTCGCTGCTATTAGGGCTGGTGGGACTGTTTTTACCGCGCTGACAGCTTTAGTTGGGATTTCTAAGGTTGTGATTCAGGATATGACCTGAGACCACCTTTGAAGAAAAGCGCATGATCCTCTAAGGATCTTAACATGACGCTTAATGATTTAAAGTGAGAAGAATGCCATATTTCCACCCTAAAATCAAGTTCTGGCTTGGAAGTTTCTCTTGGTGGATAGTTTCTTTGCTACTCTCCTGCATCCCAAAGTTCCTGTGCATATATCTAACAGAGCCCTTATCATACTGCCTTCTAGTGGGCTTTCATACCTATTTCTTCCAAGAGACCAGGCTATAAGCTTCTTATAATCATGGATTTTTTTTCACATTTGACTTTGAATTCCTAGGGTTGTTCTTGATGACATTATATATGCTTAAAATATTTGCTGATAAATTCTGATGTAAGTATAAAAAACATGCTTATTTATGGACAGACTTTATAAAATAAGACCGGTCTGTAGCAAGGAGTTTTGCCCTCTCTTTAATCACCAGGTGCTTCCTTCTCGTCCTGTAATTGAGGCCTTGGATCCACTGGGTCATCGGATCCACAGATGCCTGTTGAGGTGGGTGTGAGGTCCATTCTGGGAGCTTGTGCAGACAGAAAGGAAGGACCCTCAGAGAAGCCAGGCAGACCTGGCTCTGCCCCTTGTCAGTTGTACAACCTCCCAAACTTAAGTTCCATCGCTCTAACACGGAGCTTAAAAAGTGTCTACCGGCCGGGCTCAGTGGCTCAGCCTGTAATCCCAGCACTTTGGGAGGCCGAGGTGGTGGATTGCCTGAGCCCGCGGGTTCGACATCCACCTGGGCAACTTGACGAGACCTCATCTCTACAATAAATCAAAAAAAAATTAGTCAGGTGTGGTAGTGCGTGCCTGTAGTTCCGGCTAGTTGGAAGGCTGAGGCGGAAGGATTGCCGGAGCCCAGCAGGTCGAGGCTGCGGTGGCCCAGAGTGGCTACTGCACTCCAGTCTGGGCAGCAAGAGTGAGACTCCAACTCAAAAAAAAAAAAAGTGCCCACCACACAGAGTCATGAGGAGGCACGCGTAGGACCCTGCAAAGCAAGCACCTCCCGACCAACCTGGGCTGCAGCAAATGCCCAAGGGCTGTTAACTGTGCTTGTGACTTCGTGACACTCTCCTCCAACAGCCCACGGGGGACTGTGCTCACTGCTGGCTTCCAGGGAACCAGTGCAACACCCTTCTAAACCGTGTGGGCTGTAACGGCTACAGTTTGGGATGGGGGACACTTGCTTTGCCTCCATAATCAGAGAATGAATTTCTGAGCAGTTCCCTCTGCCTCTGTCCTCGTTAAATGAAATCCAGCCTCACTTCAAGCCACTCTGCCTTGCCATGTAATGGACACACTATGACAGTGGCTTAAAAACAAGAAAATAAAATCAAGGGTATTAAGTATACACAAGGCTGTCTAGTCAGAGGAAGAATGAGCTCACATGAAATGTGTTCTCATTCAATATAAAAGCCCAGATGACATTTGTTTCAAAAAGTGGTTGGGAGTAACGTGTGGGCGGGAAGATGACATTTCATACTGAATGAAGGTGGAGAAAAGTAACGATTTGTCACTCTGATAGCAGGTAGACACACGGATGTGTGTGGGTCTGTTTCAAAAAATTTGATTTCTAAAATTAGGACCAAGATAGTAAAAGGAATTTGGGAGACTCAAGTTAGAAAGACCCTGGAGGGGAGAAAAACAGGTATAATTCTACTTTTTTTCCCCTCCAGTTGGATTCATTAATAATATGACTAAAACTTGCATTGATCAAGAGCACAGGCATTCTAGGACCTGTGTTTTGTACTTTGGAGTATGTAATGGAAAAACACAGATTTTTGTTGGACGTGAAACTATCTCATGTTTCACCCTACTTAGAAGAGTAACACTATGAGTTTTAAATTTTTCCGAGCATCAATTCTCCCTCTGTAAAATGTGAGTCGTATTTCCTACTTATAGGACTGTTGGGAGAAATGATATGGGTGCCTGGTCTGCTTGCATTATTATAGCGTTGCACCCAGTGGACATGGCCTTGGTTTCCATATAGCCATCAGCACTGCTTAACACTGGGCCACGGTGAGACAGTGGGGTGGAGACCAGTCACAGCACAGCCTCTCCTTGGCATGCTGCTCCCTTAGTCCTTGGAGTCCCAGTCACACTTCCAACACTGTGTCCCCCAGATTGTCCCAGAATGTCTGCATGTCTGTTTCCCCAGATGAGGACTGTCGTCAATTCCTGTCTCTATTACAACGTCTATGGTATGGAGTGTGACTCAGAACCTTTGCCACGAACTGAAGTCCTCGATGTGAAATGCCAAGGTGATGACTGGATCTTTTATAGGCAACTTGAGATGACCGTGGACTTGGACAGAAAAATACCTGCATTAGCTGGAAGGGAAAACCCAAGCGTGACTTTGGGAGCCTATGAGAAGCCACTGGGCAGCTTATTAGCAGACGTGTGCGTGACTTCAGACAATGCTCTGTCTCTTAAGACTCTTTATAAACTTATGCTTTCAAACAGAATGGAGTCACAGAAACTGGATTTCCCCTTCTGCGTGGAAACAAGCAAACAAACAAAACACCAAACACAATATACTAAACAGTGGTCTTCAGTACACTGGACATCAGTCAATGAAGCCTGATTCATAAAGTAGGTGTCATAGGTACAAGTTTACCTTTTTAAGAAAGTGCCAAACTCTTTTCAAAGTGGTCACATCATTTCCTTTCTTTTTCTCTTTTTATATTTCCACCAGCAGTGTATTAGAATTCCAACTCTTCCACCTCCTCACCAGTACATGGTATGGTCAGACTTTTAAACTTAACCATACCAATGAGTCTGTATTATTGTTTTTTGGAGTTGGAAGTCTCACTCACCACAACCTCAACCTGCTGGGCTCAGGCAATCCTTCCACCTCAGCTGTCCAAGTAGCTGGAACTACAGGTAAGCACCACCATGCCCAGCTAATTACTTTATTTATTATTTATTTATGTATTGTAGAAACGAGGTCTTGTCAATTTGCCCAGGCTGGTCTCGAACCCCTGGGCTCAGGCAAACCTCTCGCCTCGACCTCCCAAAGTGCTGGAATTACAGGCGTGAGTCACTGCACCCGGCAATGGGTCTGTATTGACATCTGATTGTGGCTTTCGTTAGCACTTCCCTAACAGATTATGCTTTTGGCGTCCTTACTAAAAAAAATCTTTGCCTAACCCAAGATCACAATTTGTTTTTCTCTTTTGTTGTGTTTTTGGAGTTTTAGAGTTTAGGTTTCATATTAGGTCTGTGATCCACTCTCAGCTAAATTCTGTATATGGCATGAGGTATGGGGCCTTTTAACACATTGTTGAAGTTCACTTGATAAAATTTCGTTTGGAATTTTGAACTCTATGTTCATAAATAACATTGGTCTATAGTTTTATTTTCAATGCATTTTTTAAATAATAGAGAAGTGATCACCCTAGTTTTGCACTCGACTTCTTGAGAATAATAATTTAACTTTACATGAACCATTCATCAATCCAGGCAAAATGAAGTTTGTCATATTACTGTAATTTCAATTTTAATGTGCTTTTACTTTCTAGAGGGAGTTCTACCTGTGAAGAGAGGAAAGTCCACTATAGTTCTGCCATGGTTTGCTATGCAGCAGTTTTAGTAAAACCACAAGCAGAGAGACAAAGGATAAAAAAATCAGAGCCCCACTTAGCCATTTTCTCTAGTCCTTCACTTCCCTTTGGGAAGAGACCAGAGTCGTTTTCCCTGTGAAATCTTTCAGAGAATATTTTTTAAATTTCTTTTTAATAGAAAAAAGTAACATACCTCTTGTAAAATAAGTCAATGTACACGCATTTTTCATTTTTATCTCTATTAAAATAAATTTGGGAAAACATAAAAAATTGCCCAATAGTCATCATAGCAACACCCCCAAAATTTTCAATTATATGTATTTCCCATGTTGGTTTTTATCCCACTTGTTTTTGGGAGAAGTAAAAGACAAACTTGTAAATAAAACGAAGGCAGGTGTGTGCTCTGGCATATGTTGGTGTCATTGAGCGAGGTGTGCCAGTGTAACTAGGTCGATCTTTCTGGTGAAAGACACGGTAGGAAATCTGAAATCCCAGCACTCCCGCTTGCAACTAAAATGTCCACACTGAGTGACTGGTGTCGGTGTCATGAGGGTCTGACAGGGTAGCGCAGACGGTCCAGCCAGAGCAACCGTGGGGACGGAAGACGGAGAGTAGAACAGCAGCATACCTAGAAGTCAGTTTCCATCTGAGTCATACAAAGAAGGGAGCAAAAAGCTCTGAAGCCAATCTGAAATCACGACTCGAACCTCAAATTAGGCAGCAGTGTGCCACCTCTTGATGGCTACCGTAATGAAGAGAGGCATCCGAGTGACATTCTTCTTGTTCTGGATGCTCTCTTGGGAGCTGGTGACGGTCTCTGTCCTGGGCAAGCGCCCACTCGCAGGTCTCATCCAGAGGGCTCGGGATGCAGCCGCAAGAAGAGGGAATGCAGAGTCACGCCCCACTTGCCAGTGGCATTGGACGCGCAGCCTCAGCACTCCAACGTGGCTCTCCTCGTCGAAAACTGGAGGCAATTCTGTCTCGCCGGATTGGGCCTGACATGCAGTGAGGTTTCAAAGCCAAGGTCATTGCCCTCGTCTACAGAGCAAAATGACCGCCCCCCATGGGTACCCCCTCCCTAGGAGCCTGCATAAAGCTTCCCTAGCACCCGCCTGCCCCTCTGTGATCCTCTCCAGAAGCAGCCAGCTCCAGGCGAGCCCGTCCACCTTGAGGGCCCCATCAAGGGTCAGGGCAGACTCCGGCCTGCTCTCCCTGCAGCCCCTGCTGGTCCAAGAGCCCAGGCCTGTCTGAAGCAGACACGGATGGGGATGCTGAGAGGGAAGCATCCTTGACTGAAGGCTGCCAGTTATTTTTATGAGCGCTTCGGAAACCAGATGCTGGCTGAAGGAGAAAAGCATATATTTTTATAGATCTTTACCCCAGAAACAAATAAATCAGCCTTCCCTCTCTCAGAATAGCATGAAAAATGTTTGCTTTCGTAGAATCCTTGTACGAGCCCTCTTGGCTTTTTGCCATCAGCAAATGTTTATAAGCTTAGGTCTCAGACAGAGATGAATTGATTGTTTTTTTTTTTCTTACTTCAAAGCCTCACAAAAGATAGCATGCCTGAGAGTTCACTGGGAAAGCAAGTTTTGTCGCTATTTCCAAAGTTGTATTATTTAATGACTAACAGTTTAAAGCCACGAGTAATAGTTTTTTATGTTTCATTGACTGCCTTTGATTACCATGCTAATTATATTGTAAACAGACACTGAGATCCTCAGAAAGCAGCGACTTTATGTTATTTCAAGGTAAAGGGCTTGTTCAGAGATCATTAGAGCAGGACTCCATTCTTCCGTGCAAAGAATAGCAAAAGAGCCTTTTGGGAAAGGCCTTGCACGTTCATTTTATTTTCACATATATGGGGGTTCATATGGCAACACTAGGCGGCAAAGGTTTCTATCTATGGATGGACAAAGCAGAGAGCAGCGTGTACGTGTGTGTGTTCGTGTGTCATGTGTGTGTGTGTGTGTGTGTGTGTGTGTGTGTGTGTGTGTGTGTGTACATACACAAATGCATGGAAGGAAGGCAGGTGCCAGGTCTCAGGGGCTTCTCTAAGGGCTGTGTGAGCCCGTTTCAGCCCAGCTTCTGGGAAGCATGTGCAGATCCCACACTGTGGCCACACCCACGAGGACTCCCCTGGCCCTCACAGCATTTCTAAGGTCCCCAACACGAGGCAGAGCAGGTCTCTAACTACTCTACTGCGGAATCACCCATGGGGCCAACAAGACAAAATATAAAAGCACAGTCCCTGTGGTTCTCATGTCCAGGTCTAGAAAGCAGGGTTTGTATTCCACTCCCAACTCCCTGGCCTGGGGTTCCATGGGTCTGGTTTCTTCTTACATCCACCTCTTTCTGCCCTGACTCTCAGCCCAGAAAGAGGCACGGACTCAGGCTGTGCTCAAAGATGTGCACTGAACCCCACATCCCCCCGCCTGTCCCAGGGCCACCAAGGTCGTGTGCGTGGCAAGGGGTGTCCCCGGGGTTTAGCTCTCCTGTCTCCATGACAACCAGCTCTCATCAGATGTGAGCCTCAGGTCTGCCGTGAGGTGTTCTGTGAGCTCACCCCTCTGACTTGGTCGAGGGAAGAGGGCCCAGCCTTGGAGTCTGGATGGACGTACCCCTTCCACAGTGAGTCACTGTGGCTGGATGGGGCTACCTGGCCAAGCACTGACCCTGGCTCTCTGTGCACTTAGGCCCGATCACCTTCCAGGGTCTTGCTGATGGGATGCCAGTGGAGATGGCATGCCTCCCTCAAGGACTGAGGCTGTGCATATTGGGAGAGAGGGGTTCTCCACCCCGGCTCTCTTCCCCATCCAGAGCCGGAAGATGCTGGGAAAACCTCAAACCTGCAAAATGGCAAAGACACAACAGGGGGCAGACTGAGGGAGACTATCTTCCCATGAGCATCTTGGGCTGTGCACAAGTGGAGAAGACACTTGGTGCTATCAAGCAGCTGTGACGTGCTGTCTGCTTGTTACAGCAGCTGGGGGAAACAGGCTGGTGAACCCGGGGCCAGTTCACCCTGTATTGGATCACAGACTGCCATGCTGGCTTTGATCCTGGGCGATATTCAACACCCATGAGCCCAGACAACTGGGCTATGCTACGCATCTGGGAAAATGATATATGAGTGGGCTTTTTTCTCTCACTGGACTGAGACGGGAGAGGAGGGATTGCTCACAAAATCCAAGAAAGCATCAACAAGGAAACCGTGGACGGCACCAGAGTGCTCTCCCAGAGCCGCAGGGCCCAGGTGGAGTGCCGGTGGAGAACCGCAGGGCCCAGGTGGAGTGCTCTCCCAGAGCTGCAGGGCCCAGGTGGAGTGCCGGACTTAGGTTCTGGGGTAACGATCCAGCCTTGCACATCTGCTGCCTCCAGGTGCATGCTGTTTGCATTCACTTGAGATCGCCTCCACTGGCACTCGCCACTTATCCGGGATACCTCTCTGGGCTGCAGGACTCGATTTTAAAACCTCCCGCCAGCCACACTCAGTCATCATAAATCTGCTCACACAGACTCAGGGCAGTTCCATCGTGCCCTGGCGTTTCACCAGCCGTGAGAGTCGGGCCAGCACGGTGGCCTAAACTGTCCACAGCCGCCAGAAATGGACCTCAGTACAGACTGCCATGTCATCCTCTGGCTCTGCCCTGTGTACTGATTTTCAGTTCAGAAAAAATGTGAGGAGGCAAAGCCTGCAGAAGTGACATTTGGTTCTCGGTGCTGTTCCGACCTCAGATAAATGAGCTGACACACAGATCTCTTACATCTCCCAGCACTGCACCTGTCCACACCGAGAGAAGAAACATGTTCATGGCTACACTCGGAGCCACCCCAGTGTCCACAGGGCTGAGTCGGCCTTGATCTGCCCAGAACTCACTGCTCAACTGAGCCTCAGAGGGTGCCGGCTGCCCAGCCATGCTGGCGCTGCCTGTGCTGAGAGCTGACTGTGGGCAGAGTAGGCAGCCTGACCCAGAAGAGGACAACTCCGAGTGCCAAGTGCAAGACAAGTGACAGGGTGTGGAGCTGGAAGCTGACCCACTGCGGAGCTCAGGAAGTCTTCGTGGAAGCTGGAGACAGTCTCTCCTCCAGGACTTGGACAAGGATTCGGAAAGCATCCCATAAACTGTGATGCCTTCGGGAGAGGCCAGGGATATTTGCCTTGATCTCGAAGGGAATTATACTAAGGGTAGAACTGTGGGGGACGTATTCTCATAACTAATTCATTTATAGAAATGCAAAGGCCTGCCTTTATCGAGCCTCTGTTCTGGACCAGATCCTGCATCAGACACAGAGGATAAAAGGAGAGGCAGGAGTGGTCTTTTTTGGGAATCCAATGGGGAAGATGAAAGTGAATGCAAAGAATTGCCACAGGACTGGATTTTACAGCCCTTTTCAACACCGATGACACATCTTGTTACCAGGCCCTCGGCTCCAAACACAGAAAGGGCCTGGTGGCTGCTTTCTTGGCTCAGGCTGGCCACGTGCTAGAGACTACAGCGAAGATGGGTCCAGGGTGCTCCAAGGACTTGAGAGTTAGCTGCCAACCCTGGGCACAGGACAATGGGCTCAGCCTATCGGAGAAGCCGACACCTGGTCCAGATCTTACCAGGGAAGTGGAAAGTTACAGTGGCCAGATGGCAGGGGAGGGTGCTTCAGACAGAGGGACAGACCGTCCAAAGGCACGGAAACACAAGTAGGGGGAGTTGAGAAGCTGCCTGGCTCCCCAGAATTCTGCAGTGAGCTGGGTGCATTGACAATATCACATCCTGAGTCACTGGCTCGTGAACTCACCTGACCCTCCCCTGAGTGTGTGTCGGGGGGCTTCAGGTATGGTCAAGTCTCTCCTAAAGGAGGTGGCAGGTGAGGCATAGGAAGGGCAGAGCTGCCCCTCCCCATTGGCCTGTGGTGTCTCTGGCATTTTTCACAAATGCCAGTGCATGCACCTGCATGCTGCACTAGGCACCGAGCCAGGCAGGAATGTCCTGGGAATCTTCACACCCAGCTTTGCCACCACATCTGTCTCAGATTCTAAGATTTGTAAGTGCTTGCTGATCATGAATTGAAAACTAGACAACTCTCCACCCTCACTGAGACTAGACCTTGTGGCAAGTTAAAGGGAAGAAAATAAATTGTGGGGACAAAAGCCACCCCCCCCCACAAATCGATCTACCGTGGCAAAAAGGCTGCCTGAATTAGGCCCTGACGATTGGGAAGAGAATTGTTTCCCCATCAGACCCGGCTTGTGTTGTCAGAGGTGCTTGTTCTAGCAACACATATTTGTTGAAAAGTTCAACACTGGAGAAAATGAAGTTTTCCAAGTTTTCAAAGTCACTTGGAGCCAATATTCAAAGGCATCAAGTGGCTGACATTTCACAGCTGTGGAATTAAACAAATGTAATTTGCAAATCCTCTACAAGGTTTAGTAATGAAATGTAACTTTAAATATTACAGTCCCCAGAAAGACCCCACCATTTCTACATAGATTACATTAGATAAAAGCATTCTGGATGTCTCATTAATTTTTATCTACCTGAGAGATGAGATTTCTTTTGACATGTCTAAAAGAATTCAGTTAATACCATTTGCATCTCAGTTGCCTCTGGTGAATTTCAAGAGTGGGTTTCATTCGACTTGTGTTTCAGATATCTCAGGTGGTCTCCAAACTGTGGATGTGTCTCCGGGAAGTAAGAAAAGAAAATTACAACCAAAATTCTGCAGTCATAGTGTGGCCTAAAGTATCAGGACTCAGGGGGTTGGCGGGTCATGTGGCCCCCTTGGCATCTCAGCCTGCTAGAGTCACTTTTCTAACCCTTCTGACAGGCAGAGTTGGGTTCAGTGCCAGGTAGACTGGGTTCTGATTGGCACTGCCATGGCCATCAGCTGCCGTGCTTCACAAGTGCATAGCTGATTATCCCAGGGTACATTTAAAGTATTATTTCCAGGGAAGCAGTGTAGTCTGGGGGGTTCCGTAGGTTTCAGTTTCTCTTCCTAATAATTGAGGCCGACTGATGACACTCCTGCCTCCTCATGTCTGCCCATGTGACCACATTTTACTCCAGAAGTAAAGCCCCTCGCGCTCAGACAGTGGGCCTGGCCATGTGACACAAGGGACGGTGGCAAGATCGACGTGAGAAAAACCTTGACAAAGCACTTATGTATTTCACTCCCTTTTGCTTCTCTGTCATTGCTATTAAAAACCAACACAAAACAACCACGACAAAAACCCACCAGGCTCCCCTGATAATGAGCCGGGGCTGGCCTGCTGCCCAACTGAGGTGGAGCCAGAGCAGCCTGCAGTCAGTCGACCCACAGGCATGTGAGCCAGCCCGGCCAAGAGCAGCAGGGGCACCTGAGTACAGACGCTCAGCCAGTGCGTGGACTGGTAAGGCCCAGTCAGTGCTTACTGTCATTTGGGGGTGGTTCACCAAGCAAACTTACTTGGAGAATTTCAGCAAATCACACAACACCGGTGAGCACACGCCCACGCGTATACGCATGTGCAGAGGCCATCTCTTCGTGTGATCATGTAGCTGACGAGTAGGTCTCTGTAAACTGGAAGTCACCACACTTGTTGTCCTGCTTTTCTTCTCTTCAACATGTTTTTCCCTTTGATGTCGAATACAATGCAAATTCCCTAGTGTGCTGATCGAAAGATTCTGCCCCATAGCTTTTTCTCTATTGCCACAGATGACAACTGTACTCAGAGAATGTTGATCATTGAAGGGCCCATGAAGAGACGATGTGTGCTGCGTCTGAGCGTACACGATACTGTTTTCCAAGCACGATATACTGGGTGTGTTACGCATGTGACCTCATTCCAGCCTTTCTCCTGGGAGGGTATGATCACCTCTCTCTGCAGATGAGTATGCTACGGCTTGGTGAAATTGAGGAGCCCGTTACCAAAATTATTGCCAATGAGTGGCTGACGTGGAGTCTGAGCACACAACTGTCTGACTTGAAGCTGGGGCTTTCCCAGTTGGAATTATCTGTATCTTACTGCTGAGTTTTGAGAGTTTTGATACCGTCTAGATATGAGTCCCTTGCTAGATATGCAACTGGAATATATTTTCTTCCAGTCTGTAATTTGTATTTTCATGCTTTTAACAGGATCTTTTGCAGAGTGAAAACTTTTAATTTTGATGAGGTCCAACTTATTTTTTCTTTTATGCATTGCGCATTTGGTCTCAAGTTTAATATCTTCTATATTTTATTCGAAAAGTCTAGTCATTTTATGTCTTATATTTAGGCATGATGGTACATTTTTATTTAATTTTCCTGTAAGGGATGGAGTTCACAGTTCCCTTTTTTGCCTCTGGATCTCCAATGGCTACACATTATGTATTGAAAGGCTCCTCCTCCTCAGTTGAGTCATTTTTGTTCCTTTGTCAAAAATTAATGGGGCATACGTGTGTGAATCTATTTCTAGATTTTCTGTTCTCATTGATCTGTGTTTAGCCCTCTGCCAATATCACAATGTCGTGATTATTGTCGCTTTATAGCAAGTCTTAACACTGAGTGGAGTGATTTCTACCACTTTACACTTCCCAGCTTTATACCAGCTGTTTAGACTATCTTACTTTCCCTACACATTTTAGAATATGCTTGTTTATACCTACAAAAAGTCGTGGTGGGATTTTGGTAGGAATTGTGTTAGACCTGCATTTCAATGTAGGGAGAATTACCTTCTGTACTATCTTATGTCTTCCAATCCTGGAACACTGTGTGTTTCATGAAGCATTTAGGTCTTTGATTTCTGTCATCAGCATTTTGTGATTTTCAGCATATAAATCCCTGTACATGTTTTATCCTCCTTATGCCTCACTATTTCATTGAGAAAGTACTGCATTTTATATGGAGTTTGCTTGTTTGTGGTCATTATACAAAAATGCGGTTGATTTTTGCGTGTTTATCTTGTATCTTGCCTAACTCACTAGTTCAAAGAGGTTTTTGTTGTTGTTGTTATACATTTCTTAGTATCTCCTATGTAGACAAGCATGGTGTCTGCACACAGAGACAGTTTTATTTCTTCTTTTCCATTTTGTATGTTGTTTTTTTATGACTCATTTGGGAAGATTTTCCAGAGCATTTTCAATCTGCATGGTGAGACAGGACATCCTTGCCTTCTTTCCGACACTGAAGAAAAAACATTCAGGATTTTATTATTAAGTGTTGTGTTCACTGTAGATTTTGTAAATGCTCTGAGTTTAAGGAAGTTTCCCTCTTTTCTTAGAGTAATTAGACTTTTCATCATGATTGGACTTGAATTTTGCCAAATGTTTTTTTCTGTATCAATTGACACAATCACTTTTTTTCTTTTTTACCCTGTTAATATGATGAATCACATTGATTTTTTTTTTTAATATTGAGCCATTCTTGTATATCTGGAATATATCCCGCTGGTAGAGGGTAGAGGACTATATGCATGCTGTTGGGTTGGGTTTGGTAAAAGTTTATGGATGATTTATGCATCTATATTCTAGAATGATATTGTTTTCCAGGGTTGTCTATGTGTGGCCATTTGCACAAGTGTTTGCATGTATGTGTGTGTTCTGTTTTTCTTGGTAGTAGGGTAATTATGACCTCACAAAATGAGTTGGTAAGGGCTCCCTTCTCTATTTTCTGGGATAGATTGTGCAACATAATCTTAATTCTTTTATTAAATGGTTGGTAAAAATCTCATTAGATCTGAATCTGAAGACTTGAAAGAAGGGGTTAATTATAAACTCCATTTATTAAATAGTTATAGGACTATTCAAATTATCCCTTAACGTTGATTGAGTTTAGGTGATTTGTTGGTTTCTTGTAAATTGTTCCTTTTCTTCTAAGCCATCAAGTATATGAGTTTGAATCTGTTTATGGTATCTCCTGATTGTCCCTTTAATAGCTACAGGATCTGTTGTGATATCTTCTATTTTACTTTAATATTGGTGTTTTGTGTTTTTTTAACTTTATTCATTTTGCTAAAGTTATCAACTTTGTTGAAAATTTAGAGCAAACTTTGTCTTATTGATATTCTCTGTTGTTGAGAGAAGATAAAGTGAAGTCAAATCCATGTGGAATTAAAACAAGAGAAGGCAGAAAAAGAGGGGGAAAGTAAAGAGAAAATACAGCAAACAGGAAATAGTTGTAAGACAAAAGATCTTAAACTAGCTATATCAATAATCACCTAAAATGTAAGTGATCTAAATAAACCAACTAAAACTCAGGAATTGTCAGAGTGGATAAAAAAAGCTAACTATATGTTGACTATGAGAATTCCATTTTTAATATGACAATTCAGGTTAATAATAAACAGACAGAGTAACATATGCCCTGTTAACACTAATGAGAAGGAAGATGCAATAGCTACATTAATTTCAGAACAAGAAAGATTATTGAGATTAAAGAGGGACATTACGTAATTGCAGAGAGGTCGATTTTCTAGGAAAACATAGCAATCCTAAGTGTGTATGATTTAACAAAAGAGCATCAAAGTATGGGAACAAACACTGATAGAAATGAAAGGCAAAACAGACAGATCCACTGTAATAGCTGGTGATTTGAACACCCCTCTATCAATAACTTACAGTTAAACAAGCAGAAATAATAAGCATTTAACAATAAGAATATAGATGAAAAACAACACGAGTCAACTTCATCTACTTGACATTTATACAATAGTTTATCCATCAGCAACAAAATACACATTCTTGTCAAGCTGATACTGAAATTTCACCAAAGTAGACCATGTTCTGGGTCATAAAAACATCAAAGCAAACTGAAAATAATAGAAATCCTACAAATGATGTTCTCAGATGATATTGAAAATAAATTAGAAATTATCAGCAGACAGACAGCCTGAAAATTCCCAAATGCTTGGAAATTAAATAGCATACTGCCAAATCACACTAAATAGCAAATAAAAATTTAGAAAGTCAAGAGAAATGTTAAGTTTTTTTTCAATAAAGTGAAATGAAAATGCAACTTATCAAAATGAGAGAGGTAAAGCATTATTTAGAGAAAAAGTATATACCATTGAATGCATATATTAGAAAGCCAGGTGTGGTGGCTTATGCCTATATTCCCAGCACTTTGGGAGGCTGAGAGCAGCTTGGGTAATAATGCAAGATCTCATCACTATTTAAAATAAGCAAACAAGCATATTTTAGAAAAGAAGAAAGTGCTAACATCCACTTTAGAAACTACAGCAAAATGACCAAATTAAATTTAACAATTCAGAAGGAAGGAAATAATAAAAATTAGAGGAAAATCAATGAAATTGGAAATAAGAAAACAATAGAAAAACAAAAGAAGACATGCAAGAAGCCAACAGATACACAAAAAAATGCTCAGCCTCACTAATCATCCAAGAAATGCAAATTAAAACCACACTGAGATACCACCTAACTCCAGTCTGGATGGTCACCATCAATAACTCAAAAACAACAGTTGCTGGAGAGGATGCGGGGGAAAGGGAACACTTCTACACTGTTGGTGGCAGTGTAAACTAGTACAGCCTCTGTGGAAAAGAGTTTGACGAAACCTAAAAGATCTAAAACGTGACCTTCCATACAACCCCACAACCCCTCCACTGGGAGTGTACCTGGAAGAACTCAAATCACTCTGTGAAAATATACCTGCACACACGTTTGTTACAGAATCATTCACAACAGCAAAAACAGGAACCAACAGTGCTGCCTATTGAAAGAGGACTGGATTTAAAAAATGTGGTACATATACATGATGGAATAGTGCGATGAAATATTACACAGCCATAAAAAAGGACAAAATTAAGAACTTTGCAGCAGCTTGGAATGACTTCGAGTCTGTAATACTGAGTGATCTACCACAGAAACAAAGAATTGAGCACCACGTGTTCTCACCCATAAGTGGAACTTGAACAAATATCATAATACTATAAAATGGACGGGCAGTAATGGGAAACTGCCAGGGGAGAGAGGGTGGCACACCTCATTGACAAGGATGCTTGCATAATGATCACTTGTATACCGAACCCTGAATTGTGCCCCACATTTTAAAAGTAAAAAAGTAATAAATACAGCAAAATATATTGATGATGCAGAACCTCCAATAACTTGAAAACAAAGAAAAACAACATAACCCAAAGCGAGGTCTTTTAAAACATCAATGAAACTGAAAAACCTCTTGCCAAGCTAATCAAGAGAAAAAGGCATAACGCACAAGATACTAATATTAGGAATGAAAGTGCTTCACCGTAGCAGATCCCACGGACACTAAAAGGACAGGGGAAACACTATGAACAACTTTATACCTACAAATTGGTAAATAAAATGAACCAATTTCTAGGAAGAGCAATGCTACTGATACCTGCTCTTCTTTATTTTAGCGGGTTTTAGTAGTATTATGACTTGAACAACTCTGCATATCTTTAAAATATGGAATTAATCATTTAAAACTTTGAAAATACTTCAGACCTAGAAAATTTCATTGAAGAATTCTATCAAATATTAAAAGGAGAACTAATATCAATTCTCTACAATCTCCCTCAGATAATATGAGTAGGAACACTTTCCAACTCATTTTTGACCCTGAATTACTCTAATAGCAAAACCATCTAAATACACTATTTAAAAAACCACAGCAGTTAATAAAATATTAACAAATAGCATCTAGCTATATATAAATTATATATGCGTGTGTGTGTGTGTGTGTGTGTGTGTGTGTGTGTGTATTAACATATCACAGTCAAATGTGGCTTATTTTCAGAATGCAAGTCTGGTTCACCATTCATAAATCAAGCAATGTAATACATTATATTAACAGACTCAATATTACAAACATATTGTCATATAATAGATGAATTAAAAACATTCAATATAATTTAATACACATTCATAATTTTTAAAAACCATTCAGAAAGCTAGGAATAGAAAGCATGTTTTTCAAAATAACAACAGAAATACATACAAACATAAAGCTAGCATTCTATTTAAAGATGAGAGACTGAAGACTTTTCTCTTGAGATAGAAAAAAGGGCAAGAATATCCTTTGCCACCTCATTAATTCAACATTATCCTGGCAGTCCTATCTAGCGCAATAAGCCAAGAAAAAGAAAAAAAAAAGGTTGGAAAGAAACAAAACTGCATTGATTCTCTGATGCCATTGCTGTTCCTGTAGAAAACTGGGGAGAATCTATAAAACTTTCAGAAATAATAAGCAAGTTACACAAGATTGCAGAATACAAGGTCAATATGTAAACTGCAATTACTTTTTCATATACCAGTATTGAGCAACTATAATTTGAAATTAAAGAAGCACTGTTTTTTACAATAGTAACAAAAATAAAGTACTTAAGTGTATATCTAACAAAATAGGCATAGAATCTATACACAACAAGCGACAAAATACTGATAAACTTAGGCACAGACCTAAAACCTCATGCAAAAATGAACTAAAAATGGATTACAGGTATGAAAGTAAAATGCAAAAGTGTAAAACTTTCTGACTAAAACCTAGGAAAAACCCTATGTGGTCTTGGTAATGAGCTTTTAAATAAAACACCAAGAGCATTATCCACAAAATAATAAATGTGCTCTATTAGGTCAATAAACATGCCAAATTAAGTAAAATAAACCAGTAGAGACAGAAAAACATCTCATGAGCTCACGCTTAGGTGGATCTAAAGAAGTCGATCCTTTAGAAGTAGAACGTGGCCTACTGGAATGCAATCAAAGAGGGACAGGTTCGTTTCTTTAATGAAAGCGCCGCTTCGCAGCAGAAGGCTGCGGCTGCTTGCTGCATCAGCGAAAAAGCAAGCGGGGCCGGCATGCAGTGCTGGCCCCGCTGGAAGGGAGACAGCGCGGCGAAGGGCCAAACGGGCATCCTAGACCCGCAACGCGCCAACGCTGGAGAGGAGGGAGCATCCGCGCTCTGCTTTCTCGGGACTCGGCGTGCCCGGGGCCCCGGGGAGCGCTGCCCTTCGGCGCGTCTGCCGCTCTCGCAGCGGTGGCTCTGGCGGTGGCGCCGGGCCGCTGTCCTTCCTCGCCCGGTTCTGATCCCAGCCCCGTTTCCACGTCCCAGTCTTCTCAGCGCTTCCCGAACGGGACACAGACAGGGAAGCTGGTCCTGCCGCGCAGCGGCTCAGCAGGCGAGAAACGCGACGAGCCCTCGGCCAGGTGCTCGGAGTCGTCTGCCACAGGACAGACCCCTGACCGGTGTGCCCCGGGGTCGTCTCCGCCCTGAAGAGTGGACCAGGCAGTCGGCAAACCCACTCTGGTCACGAGAAAACAGCCGACCAACCCCGCCACAGGCCATCCTGCAAGCCCCGTGTTCAGGCTCCTCATTAGTCCGGCCACAGAACGGTTCAGCAACTCCATCAGTTTATTAATAAATAACCCGGTATTTATAAGCACAAGGCGGGGCTCGGTGGCTCAGCCCGCAACCCTGCCTGCTGGGAGGCCGAGGCGAGCGCTGGCCGGAGCCCGCGGCTGGAGGTCTGCCCGGACAGCTCGGCGAGACCGCACCTCCACCGCGGATCCAAGCACCAGCCGGGCGTGGTGGCG
>NW_007249651.1:342598-356843 GCF_000164805.1 Carlito syrichta | reverse complement strand
CTGGACCCATGTGAGGTAAGTAGAAAGAAAAGATGTTGTTTTCACTTGTCCCTTCTGTGTCCATAAACTCCGACCCGGAAGAAAATACGTCGGACGCAGCAGGTGTCGACAGAGCTCAGGAGGCCAGAAAAGCCACAGCACACGAGACCCGGAGAAAGCAGCAGGGCAGCCGCAAGTCTAGCAACCGCAGAGCAAAGTTGCAGCAAAGATGGAAGCAAAGCCTAAGAAGCAGAGACTCCACTTCTCGAAAAGCGGGGGCAATACAGTGGGTGCCCTACATACAAACGAGTTCTGCTTGCCGCCCAGCTTGGTCCTAAGCCAAGCAAAACCAGCCTAGGCGGCCCAGAAAGGCCACGAGCGGGGACGCAAGGAACATGGCCCCTGGACAACAGAGAGGTGCCTGCGGGCGAGGGCTTGGGCATCGGGCACCAGCCCGACACCGGGGGCAGCGCTGGAAGGCGGACCGCCGAGAGCCGGGCCAGAAGCCCCGGCGGGCGCCCTCCCGCTCTGACCCCTCCCTCACGGGGGCTGCAAGTCCGGCGACCCCAGCGCGTGACGGGGCTCCAGCCGCCCTGTTGCTCCTGAGAGGCGGCTCACGCGTCCAGTGAGGCACCGTCCTTGCTGGTGCCCAGGAGGGCCGGGCCCTGGGGAGCGGGCCGCAGGGTGGTGGCGGGCTGGCCCGGTCCTTCAGGCTGAAATGGCCCATGGCACCTCCCTGCCTGCCCCCTGCCCCCCATGCCAATAAGAGTTGAAAGGCAAACATCGAAACTGGACTGGATTTTAAAAAATGTGGTACATATATACAGTGGAGTATGATGACGCAGCCACAAAGAAGGACAGACACGTGGACTTCACAGCAACTTGGATGGATTTAGGGTGGATCATACTCGGTGATCTATCACAGAACAAAAGAATAGACTGCCATATGGTCTCACTCATAAGTGGACCTTGAACAATTATCATAATACTATAAGAAAGGAATTGGCAGTAGCAGGAAACTGCCAGGGGAGGTGGAGTGGGATTGGCAGTTGAGGGAAACTGCCAGGGGAGGGAGGGGCATACCTCATCTACAAGGGTACCTGCATAATCAACATTTGTATACCTAACCCTGAATTGTACCCCACATCTTTAAAATAAAATAAAATAAAATAAAGAGTTGAGAGGCAGGGAACTGAGAGGAAGAAGTTTATTTCTGAATTCAGAATTCAGGGAGCCAAGCCAGCATAGATACCAAGGCCAGCTCAGTCCCTCAGATTACAGCCTGTATTTATAAGCACAAGCACTGAGGTTTGCTATTGATTAACATCACACGGCGACATAACTTACAAAGCATTCTATAAGGTTCCAATTACAACTGCTTTCATCAGTAGCACTCGTTGTTTGCATCCTCTCAGTACCCATTACCAAGAACCTGCAATTTTCATTTATCAGTGACTCTAAGCAAAGGATTTGTGGCGCTCACTATAAAGCAGAACATTATTCACTGAGACACATCATTAGCCCAGGGGTAGGTACAGCCAAAAAGCAAAAGATGTACCAGTCAGTGGTTACAAGATTAACATAATTATATTTCCAACTTTGCTGATTATAAAATGAATAGCAATCTATTTCTTAACTACACAAAAGAATCATGGAGTCAGCAGCTCATTCTGTTCCAGGAAGGGTCAGCACGATCCTGTAATTCCAGGAATCCTGGTGTGTGTGGGGTAGTAATTCTAAGCAATTACAGTCATGGGGTCTCTTGGAGAGGGTCTCTTCATCAAGAGTAAGGGGGGAAGTCAGGTACCACATCTCTGCAGTCCAGGGTGGAGGAGACAAGCCTTGTCAGCAGTTAGGGCATGGCAGTTGGTTTCCAAAGAACTCAACTAAGATGAGGAGGGAGAGGAGGATGAGGAGGCAGCAGCCGCGGGCATAGGGCAGGCACCGCACTGACCCAGTGGACTCTACTGTCCCAGCGACATCACCCTTGCTTTTCTTTGTTTTGAGTTGGAGTCTCACTCCATTGCCCAGGCTGGAGTGCAGTAGCACACTGACAGCCACCCCAGCGTCGACTTGCTGAGCTCGGGTGATCCTTCTGCCTCAACCTTCCAAGCAGTCAGAACTATTGGCACGCACCACCAAATCTGGCGAATTTTTTACTTATTGTAGAGGCGAGGTCTCGCCCAGTTGCCTGGGCTGGTCTCGAACCTGCGGGCTCAGGAAATCCGCTTACCTCAGCCTCCCAAAGTGCTGGGATGATAGGCTGCGCCACTGAGCCTGACCACCACTGCTTTTACGCTTGCGCCCAGACATCCTGGGCTTGAAATAAAGACACTGTGCCACTGTACTCTGTACCAGACTGTGAAGTCAACAAAAGCACAGTCACTTGTACAGGATGCACACACGTGGCAACATAGGCCAGACACGTGGAGTCACTTACACGAACACACATCTGCCTCTTTTATTCGTCCCAGGTTGAAGGTTTGTATGTTGAGGTCTTACTGTATTCTATTCATTCTTGTATTCAAGAGCTATTTAGTGGTAGGCGATTCTACGCCACACAATTTTCTAGCGCTGATGACACAGAAGAGAAGAAAGGAGACAGACACTCCTGACCTCAAGAAGCTGGAGAACTGGGTAGGAGGAGAAGCCATCGCCGCCACTAAGTCGATAGCCACCGATGATCAGTATGACAGAGAAGATAATAAACAGGGGGAAACAGAGAGGCAAAGCCATTTTAAATCAAGTCTTCCTGCAAGACCTTGCTAAAATCTCACATCCACATGCAAATGGGCAGGCAGCTCCGGGGGGGCCAAAACCCTGGGAGGGAGCGAGCTTGCAGGATTTAAGGAGCAGCACAGAAGCCTGAGAAGCAGACCATCTGCAGACCCACGGGCACCAGCGTGACTGGCGTGGAGTGGAGCACATCCAGCTTTCCTTGGGAGGGGCAGGCTGTGTCAGAGGCGACAGGTGTGCGGCGTGCTCCCTAAAGCTCCCATCCAGGAAGCACTAGAGATGGCGCTCAGAAGTCACCCTCCCTTTTCCAGCCGCGCCCTCCAAGTCCCACTGCCGGCGCCTGCTCCACCCGATGCCCTCTAGAGACCCAAGAGGACAGCGTTCTCGTCCACAATGCTGTGGCGTTCTCAGAGGGAGATGGAAACATACCAGCTCAGGAGCCACCCACCATCCATGACTGCCTTGAGAAAATGGGGCATGGAAATGGTGGCTGAATTAGAACAGGGTGAGGAAGGAGGAGGCCCCAGTGTCACCGCCAGAGCGTCAGCTGTTTTAGGTGACCAGACACGCCTAAGGTGAGCGCTCCCCTGGTGGGCCCAGAGGACACTGGAAGTTCAGAGAAAGCAGAGAGCGAATGCTTCCTCTTCCCAAACATCTGCACGTTCCAGGCCTAAGATGCCCCGTTTTGCCCTCTGCTGTGCTGTGTCTTCCTTCAATCTGGGGCCAGCACTGCATGTTCACCCCTCTTGCATTTTCGTTAATATAACAAGTAGCCACAGCCTTCTGCTGCAAAACACTGCTTTTATTAAAGAAACAAATCTGTCCCTCTTTGTTTGCATCTCAGACACTGATAAAATAGAATAATGATATCAATTAGTGTCTTAAGGGAGCTGGCTTCATAATTTCTCTCGGTTTTATATGGTTCAAGAATAAAAGAGATTGAAAACATTGCAGGACAATATAAAATGACAACTTAATTGGTGGTAAAATAAAACCCAGTACTAGATATCAAAAGACTTTCCTGTTGATGCTAAGTGGCCTTTTTTCCCAGAGAGAATGGAGAGGTACAATTTGATGCCTAAGGGGGAAAAAAAAGCATGCCCCTTCTTTGCATAGAGCAGAACAGCAGCCTTTGTATGTGTTTGTGAGGCAAAATTCAGAAAGGAGTCCCATAGGTTGAAGTGAGGACATGTGGGAAGATCCTGATAAAGCTGGAGCTATTGGGCCCCTAAATTCTGAGGAAGCTTCCTTGCCCTTGGAATAGGCCTCCCCGCCCCGTGAAAGGGCCTCTCCACCCAGAGAAGTGGCCAAGTCTCCAACCCAGTGTCCTCCCCTGAGGCAGTTGCCAAGCAAAACAACCTCTTCAGGACCAACCCCACACCACCCCTCTTTGTTTTTAGACCTACAACTGGACTAATGCCTAACAGACCCCTAAAGGTGAGACAGGATGCCTGACCCATGAGGAGGTGTACCACGCTTCAAAACAAAGAATTTATTTCTCTAATTATCTATCTAGGCAGAAATTCGGGAAGCTGTGTGGGAATGGATATTGAGGAAGTGGGATAATGGTGGAAGGAACGCAAGGTTGGATCAAAACAAATTTATGGATGGGAGCTCCCTAAACACAGATTCTGCATTTAATTTTGCAATGCGGAGAGTCAGGAAGGATCCTAACAGCTTAGTGGACTGGCTGAAACATGGACCAGAAGGCAGAGCTCACAGTGAGCCAAATAGAAAGGCCAGACCTACCTTGGTACTCTGTAGCGGAGGCAATTCAAAGGTTAGGGAGACTGGTATTGGAGAGTGGATTTGTCATTCAAGAACTCCACACCCGCACTGGGGGGGTCTAAAAAGCACACTTTCGCCATTACTATGAGAAATACATTTGTGAGGGGAGTCCTGGTATCCCTGAACAGCTGCATAATCATTCTCTATAGGTTAGAACTTGCAGCAGAAACTGTAGTCACTCAATTGAAAAAATCAAATGCAAAGGGCATAATAGAATCCCAGAGTAGGAGGGGCCAAGTGAGGAACCCATCTCCAAAAGGTGAGGTGAGTGTGGTTACCTTGGACAGTAGAATCAGTGCAGCAATCAGAATAGTCTGATTCACACAGACCTATGGTGTTGGCTAGTGGATCGCGGTGTTCCTAGAAGAGAAACAGATAGGAAGCCTATTAAACCCTCACTTGATCTGTATAAGCAGAAAAGTTCTAGATCAAGTGAACAAAAGTCTTACTCAAATCATAAAAGTAGAGAGTCTCAGCCCTTCAATATCCAGAATTTAGCAAGTGTATAGACCCAGAACCCTTTGAATGCAGGGGCGGCTATGCCCCCTCAAGGAAAGGTCTGGAACACTACCAAAAGTTAATACTCTTACTCCTCCCAGCTCTTCTCAAAGGGACCTAAAGCTTTTATCAGGAGAACTGCACCTTGGGAAAAAGGAAGTAATCAGAACTTTCAGGGACTACTGGACACTGGGGCTGAACTGACATTGATTCCAGTAGACCCAAAACACCAATGTGGCTCTCCAATCAGAGCAGAAGCATGTGGAAGTCAGGTGACCAATGGAGCTTTAGCTCAGGTCCACTTCACAGTGGGTCCAGTGGGTCCTCAAACTCATCTTATGGCTATTTCCCCAGTTCTGGAATGCATAATTGGAATAGACACACTCGGCAGATGGAAGAATCCCCACGTTGGTTCCCTGACCTGCGGAGTGAGGGATATTATGGTGAGAAATTCCAAATGGAAGCCACTAGAACTGTCTCTATGTAGGAAAATAACCAACCTAAAGCAACACAACATTACTCTATAAGCTCAAAGAAATGAATGCCACCATCAGAACTTGAAAGATGCAGGATGGTGATTTCCATCACATCTCAATTCAGCTCATCCTTTCGGCCTGTGCAGAAGACAGATGGATCTTAAAAAATTCACAGTGGATTGTTGCAAGCTTAACCAAGTAGAGATTTCCATTGCAGTTTCTGTACCAGCTGTAGTTTCATTGCTTAAGAAAGCGAACACGTCTCCTGGTACTTGGTATGCAGCTGTTGATCTGGTAAATACTTTCTTTTTCTTCCTATCTGTTAATAAAGATCAGCAGAATCAGTTTGCTTTCAGCAGGTAAGACCAGCAGTACATCCTCACTGTCCTGCCTCAAGGATATATCAACTCTCCAGCCCTGCGTCATAATTTAGTTTGCAGGGATCTCAATCGCCTTTGCCTTCCAAAAGATACCACACTGGTCCATTTCATGGATTACATTAGACTGGAACTAATGAGCAAGAAGTAGCAACTACTCTATACTTGTTGGTAAGGCATTTGCATGTCAGAGATTTCATACACTCAGCAAAAATTTCAGGACCTTCTACCTCAGTGAAATTTCTAGGGGTCCAGTGGTGTGATGCACATTGAGATATCACTTCTAAGGTGATGGATAGGATGTTGCATCTGGCCCCTCCTACAACAAAAAAGAGGCACAATCACTAGTAGGCCTCTTTGGATTTGAGAGCTAACATTGTCCACATTTGAACTTCCAAAAAGTGGAAAAATATATTAAAAGCATGTTTTATATTTACCTTTGTTGTTATTTTTTCCGGTGCATTTAAATTCATCATGTAAATTCAAGTTATTGTCTGTGTTTCTGTACCAATTCTTATACGGTAGTTAAAAATTATCGGTTTTTCTTTATATGGAGTGACTTAATTTCGCCTTCTAATTTGAAGTGTAGTTTTGCTGGACATAGAGAGGTTTTTTGGACAATTTGTTTGTTTTCCTTTCAGTGCTTTGAAAATGTCCTCTCATTGTCACCTGGCTTCCCTGGTTTCTATTGAGAAATCAGCTGTTAATCTTTTGACTGTTCCTTGTATATGACTAAATTGTTTCCCTTTTTCTGCTTTTAAGATTTTCACTTGGTACTTGACTTTTGACAATGCATTATCTTGCTAGAGCTGTCATAACAAAATGCCACCAGGTGGCCTGAGTGATAGAAATTTTGATTATCACAGTTCTGGTGGCTAGAAGTTCAAGATCAAGGTTCTGGAAAGTTTGGTTTCTTTTGCGGTCTCTGTCCTTGGCTTGCAGACAGCTGCCATTTTGCTGTGTTTTCACATGGCCTTCCTCTGAGCCTACATGGCCTTCTTGTTTCTCATGTGCCCTGTGCTTCTCTTCTTGTAAGGACACTATCCAAATGGACTTATTTTAACCAAATTACCCCTGTGGAACCCTATCTTTAAGTACAGTGACATTGCGAGGTCCTGAGAGTCAGAGCCACAATTTAGTGCATAAGACAGTTTCACTATAACATTTTTTGTTGTGGACCTTATTAAGTTTATCCTACCTGGAGTCAATTTAGCTTCTCAGACGTGTAGATCAATGTTTCTCTTGAAATTAGGGCATTTTTCACCCATCATTTTTTTAAAAATATTTTTGCTACTACTACTTGATGTAATCTGTTGGGGTTTTTTGTTTTAGTGACTCTGGTGTGTGTATGATATTGAATCATTGTTTTAATTTGGAATTCTCTGAAGACTAGTAAAATGTTATTATCTTTCTATCTAGTTAGATGTCTTCTTTTATGATGGGCTTCCTAGAATTTTGAGTTTTTATGGGTTTGTTTATTGTTCACTTACTGATTTGTAGAAATTCTTTGTATATCCTTGATATGTGCCATTTCTGAATACAAATGGACCTAAATGTGACTGCAAAGAGAAAATGTTTTAAAATATATAATATCCTTCAGTTTTTTATATTTTTCTTCTTCATATTTTTTACTTTTTGATATTTTTAATGGATATTTATTATATATAATTCTATCACTTTTATCACCATTATTTAAGCTTTAGTTTTAAAACTAAATATAGATTAAATATACCCAGTATTTAATGCCAAACTTCATGCCAAAGCTTCTCCTGATACCTTGACTGTATCTCATTCTCTTGATGCTTTAGAAAGAGCTAGAGAAAAGAAATTGCATGCAAATTTATACCTATGTCTATATACCTTTTATAATTGTAGGTTAGCTTAGATAAATGTGCATTCTCAGGTCACGTTTGTATTTCTCGAGTATCTTTGATATGTTGCCCTATTGTCTTCTTATATGACTTGATTTCAAGGAGTCTGAATCTTACTTTTTTTTTTTCCTAGTGAATTGAACTTTTTGTTTTGATGCAAAATATATTTTCTTTATATTTAAGGCCTTTTAGTTTGCTGAAATATACTTTGGTGTTGTTTGTTCTGGCTTGATTTCCACTGCTGCACACCATAGCTTTTCAATATATACCTAAAATTTTATATAAGAAGTATTTCTTGAATTATAGTTTTTGGGTTTTGTTTTTTCCTTTGATTCTTTTATCCTTTTGTAATATAAGATTTTTTTGCTTTCTTTGTCTTTTGCATCTGTTATTATCTCTTATTTTAACATTTTTTATTTTCCATCTTTTATTTATTTTTTTTCTTCACTGTACTTTCCCTTGTTATTTATCCATTTATTCCTTATAACTTATTCTTCATTTATGAAATGAGTTTTAGAAACATTGTCCTTTTTTTAAAACCTTCACTTGTTTAGTAGTTTAACTTTTAAGCTCTTCTATTTTTTTACCTTTCTAATAGACTATGGTTTATCTACTATTGGCCATCATTTTATTGTATGCCTTTATTATCTTTAACAATATAATTAAGTTAATTTGTATACTTTTTATCATTTATCTTCTCATATCAATGTATGCAGTTTATCCATCTAATGGTTATTGACATGTTTATTGAAAATGAAGTGGTTTCCTATATCTTCAGGTAGATATACATTCATAGATCACAAGTGGTGAGGGTAGTTTCCCTTGCTTCACATTCAAGAGTTATCTCTGCTATTATTATCAAAGTTATCTTTCTGTGAGCCACCTTCACCTCCACAGCTGAGATCTTATCCCTATGAGCTTTATAACCATTTTTTTAGAACCTTCTCTTTTATATACCCTATAATTCATATCTTGCTAAATTTGGATTCTATTTCTATTTTTCCTACCAGGGAGTTTTCACTTTTAAAAGGTATTTTTGAAAGGTTTCTGTGAGTTAGAATGACTTTTTTTTAATATTAGTATATTTTTTAGCTCACTCAAATTAAGCTCATGCTGGTTGTTCTAAGAACTGTAAGCAGTCAGAACAGACCTCTCTTCTTCCTATAGGGACAATTGATAGTGATTTCTGGGTCATTTTGTAGCATCATAAGACCCCCATCCTATTATCTCTGCCATCTCTACATAGTTGCTTATTCTGCATGAAACTTGCATGAATTCTGCTCTTGTAGATGGTTTGGCACTACTCATGCATATTCAGTCTCTGTAGGCTTACTTATTATGAACTTTTTATGTAAATGCAATTTTACATTATGTTGCCATTGTGTCTGGATCTTTGCAGTTAGCATAATGTTTTCAAAGTTAATCCATATCATAGAAAGTATCAGTACTTTATTTTTTGATCGTTGAAAAATATTTCACTGTATAGATATATCACACTTTTATATCATTTATCAGTTGATGGACATTTGGGCTATTTTGATTTTTGGTTATAATGAATAGTGACACCATGTACAAGTTTTTGTGTGAATATAATGGTTTTAGTGCTCTTGGGTATGTCTTCTTTAAAAAGTGCAATAGTTGGGTCATAAAGTATCTCTATGTTTAGTTTACCACTCTACATTCTCACAGACATTCTACAAGGGGGATCCAATTTTTTCACATGCTTGTCAACATTGGCCATTCTGTTTTGCTAAGTATGGCTATCTTAAAGTATAATCTCATTATGGTTTTGATTTGCATTTCCCTAGTGACTAACAATGTTGAGAATCTTTTCATATGTTCACTATCCATTTGTAGAATTCATTACTAATCAATTTATAAAAATCTAATTCAGATTAACGTCATCCTAATTTTTTTTTTTTTTTGAGTTGGAGTCTCACTCCGTCACCCAGACTGGATTGCAGTGGCCACTCCCGGCCACCGCAGCCTTAACCTGCTGGGCTCCGGTGATCCTTCCACCTCAGCCTTCCAAGTAGCCAGAACTACAGCTGCACGCCACCATGCCCAGCTACTTTTTGATTTATTGTAGAGATGAGGTCTCGCCAAGTTGCCCAGGCAGGTCTTGAACCTGCAGGCTCAGGCAAATTGGCTAGACAGGTGTCCCCTTCCTCCCTTACCGCACCATGTGCGTCCCTCCCAAAGCTGCGCACTCGGTTGAAGAGGACAGCCATCTCCGCTAGAGGAGGACCATTCTTCAGTCAAGGGCATACGAGTAGCTGCACTCCCCTGCTAGAACCTCCAAACAAGCTCTCAAATCCTAATTTCAATAGCACACAATACTTTGTAACCACATAGTTCCCATCTTTATGCTGTTATTCACCAGCATGGTTCAATAATTATTACTTTATGTAGATACCTTTTAAGTCATGTGATTTAAAAATGCAAAAAGTGCTGTCTTTTTAAAGCTGCCTTTTATATTTATTCATGTAGCTACCTTTACTAGGGCTCTTTACTTCTTAATGTGAATTTAAGATACTATTTTGTGTCCTTTTATTTGAGCCTGAAAGTCTCCCTTTAGTATTTCTCATAAAGAAGGTCTGCAGTTGCACTTCCAATTCCAGAATTTCCGTTACATAATGTCTGCCACTTTATTGATAGTCTCTATTTAGTAGGACATAAGTCTCCTACTTCCCTTTAGTTATTTGGGCATGGATTCAGTTGGCTTTTTGAACATATTTGAAATAGCTGATTTATAGCCTTTGTCTCATAAGAACAATTCTGAGCTTCCTCAGAGACCATTTCCATTTCTTGCTTTTTTTTCTTGACTCTGGATCATATTTTTTGTTATGGTTGACTACTAGACATTTTGGGTTGATAATTCTTGAAATAAAATCCTCCCTTTCCAGAGTTCGTTGTTGTTGTCAGAGGTTGTGGTTTGTTTTCTAAACTAGTTCTGTAAAGTCTGTATATTTTTTTTCCAACTGGGGCCACAAAATCTTTGCCTGGTTAGCTTACTGGTCAGCTAATGATTGATCAGAGAATGGAGTCAATAAATTTATATGTGTGTGTGTGTGTGTGTGTGTGTGTGTGTGTGTGTGTGTATTTATCTCTCAGCAGAGCAATTTACAACTCCACCTTAGCCTTCACTTTCTGCTTGTGTGGAGTCTCTGAGATGGGGCATTCTCAGGTCTTCCCTGAGCTTGAGCTTGAGCCCTTGCCTCACAGAGTCTCAGAAAGATGTCAGGGTTTTTTAAATTCCTTGTGTTTGCCCTATCCCTCAGCTTTTCCATTTTAAGATTTTTAACTAGTCTATCACTTTCCCCAACTTTTATTCCTCACCTTTAGCAGCCATCAAGTTACTTACTTGTAATTTTCATTACCAAAAGTGTCCCCCAGGGAGATGGCTGTTCACCTTAGGTAAGCTCTGAGTCACCTTTGTAAGTCAGGTCCTTGTGGAAGCCATCAAACAAGTCCCGCAATGAGAATGCCTGAGGAGAGAGGTTTTGAAGCAACTACAACACCATCCTTCTCTTTCCAGTGTTTGTGAAACATCCACAAGAATGTGGATGCAATTTTTAAGGCTGTCACTGAAATGGAGAGAAAGAAAGGCAACTAGGGCAAATCAAATGCCACAAAGTTTGCTTGCTGTTCTTGATGGGGTTCACCTGTTTTTCTTGATTTATAAACACTCCCCAAGAAGCTGCAGGCAAGTCTGTGGAGTTCTGAATAAGTTAATTTTGACAATTTTTGCCATTTTAGAACTTTATTTTATATAGTGTGAATTTCTGTAGGTCCTCAGTCCACTGTTTTTACTGACATCATTACGTTTGTCTGGAAAATAGATTTTGAAATATCTTTTAAAAACCTGCCGTTATCTTGAGTTTGTACCAACTGGAAGTTTACCCCTTTATTTTTGAGAATATTTTTCCTCAGTCTTCTAAAATAACTTTTATTTTGGTTAAATACTTGTATTGCCTTATTTAAACACTTTGAAGATGTCATTCCACTGTCTTTTGGACTCTTTAATTTTTCTTGAAGAGTCAACTGATAACCTAATTGCTGCTTTTTTGAAAATAATATGCACTCCCCACACCTTTTAAGATTTTCCTTTTTGTCGTGATTTTTAGTAACTTAATGTTCTTTTTGGTGATTCTGCTAAGGCATATGGCAGCTTGAACTCTTAGCTTGCTAACTTTTGTTTGTTTCGAAAATACTTTCATCACAGTCTTCACATTTTGTGCCTTCTCCATTCTTATTTGTTCCTCTCAGTGGCCTTTAGTACATTTGCGCTTCCACGTTGCCTCTCCAGGATTTCACCCTCTCTTTTGCATTTTCCATGCATCTTGAATATTCTTTCTTTATTCTTGTTTTCAGTTTTTAGATTCAAGGCTTACAAGTGCATGTTTGCTATGTGAGATTTTGCATACTGGTGGGGATTGGGCTTCTGGTGCACCCCTTACCTAGGTCGCGAATTGCACCTGAGAGGTAGTTTTCCAGCTTTCACCTCTTCTTGACCCCCTTTGGGGAAAATGTCTACTAGTCTACACACCCCAGTGTCTATTATTTCTACCTTAAGGTCCACTTGTACCCATTGTTTAGCGCCCACTTATGAATGAGAGCATGTAGTATCTGGTTTTCTGCTTCTGGGTTGGTTCACTTAGGATGACGTTCTCCAGCTAAATCCACATTGCTGCAAAGGACATCATTCCATTTTTATGGCTGTGTAGTATTCCACAGTGAGTGTGTGTGTGTGTGTGTGTGTGTGTGTGTGTGTGTGTGTGTGTCATATTTTCTTTACCCAGCCAATAGGAACTTTTGTTGGTTTCATGACTTCACTATTGTGTATAGAGCTGTGATAAGCATAAGAATGAAGGTGTCTTTTAATACAATGATTTCTTTTCCTTTGGGTAGATATCCAGTGGTGGGACTGTTGGGTCAAATAATAGTTCTGATTTTAGTTCTTTCAGAAATATTCATATTGTTTTCTGTAGAAGTTGAAACATATACAAAAATTAACTCAAGATGATTAAACAGTTAAAAGTTAGACCTAAAACTTAAAAAAAAAAAATCCTGTATATCTGACAAAGGCCTAACATCCAGGATCTAAAAGGAACTCAAACATGCTGGGGGGAAAAAACCACACCAGACAGGCTTATTAAAAAGTGGGCAAAAGACATGAATGGACACTTCTCAAAAGAAGACATACGAGCAGCCAACAGAAACATGAAAAAATGCTCAATCTCACTAATCATCCAAGAAATGCAAATTAAGAACATGCTGACATACCACCAAACTCCAATCAGGATGGCCATCATCAATAACTCAAAAAACAACAGAAGCTGGAAAGGAAGCAGGAAAAAGGGAACACTTCTACACTGTTGGTGGGAGTGTAAACCTCTGTGGAAAACAGTTTGACAATTCCTATAACATCTAAAAACTGTCCTTCCATATGACCCTACAATTCCCCTTCTGGGACTATACCTAGAGGAACTCAAATCACTCTGTGAAAAAGATATGTGCACACACATGTTTATTGCAGCATTATCCACAATAGCAAAAACATGGAAACTACCGTGCTGCCCTTTGAAAGAGGACTGGGTAACAAAAAAAAAAAAATGTGGTACATATGCATGATGGAATATTATGCAGCCATAAAGAAGGATAAAACTGGGAACTTTGCAGCAATGTGGATGGACTTAGAGTCTGTGAAACAGAGTGATCTATCACAGAAACAAAGAGCTGAGTGCCACATGCTCTCACTCATAAGCGGACGCTGAGCAATTATCATAACACTGTAAGGGACTGGCAGTCGTGGGAGACTGCCCAGGGAAGGAGGGGGGACACACCTCATCCATGAGGGCACCTGATCGCAAACCAGGTGAAGGGAGGACCAACGTGCGGCCCCAACTTCGCCCACCCAATGACCATTTGCACACCTCACCCTGGATTGTACCCCACATCTTTAAAACGAAAAGTTAAAAGTAAACTCGTTACGTAAAACCCAGGAGAAACCCTTCCAGGAACTGGCCTCGACAAAGGATGCAGTGAAAGCAAACGCAGACCGCAGCACCAGGGCCTGAGGCGAGGCAGCCATTCCACTCGCTCCGCCCGTGCCCGAGGCCAGCGGCCACCGCAGCTGCGGCGGCCACCGCGGGCACAGCCGCTCCACGTGGGCCATCCGTGCCTGAGCGAGCCACGCCGCCGCGCCACGCAGCCTTGACGCCTGGCCCGCCCGCGCCTGAGGCCACCCGCGCACCCACCACTTCAGACCCTGAAGCCCCTGCAGCAAGGTCTGCTGGGGTCCGCGCCACCGCACGCCCTGCCAGGCGGCGGGTCTCTCCCGTGTGCCTCCAGGCCACGGCTCCGCCCCGGGCTGGCGAGCAGCGGCGATCAAGACCCGCTGGCGCGAGGGAAGCAGCGCCTGCTGGCCACTCCAGTAGCCACACCGAAGGGGCAGCGGAAGCCTGACGACACAGCTCGGACCTGAGTAGCGACGGGCCGCGGGGAACCGGGTGATGAG
>NW_007249651.1:340669-342067 GCF_000164805.1 Carlito syrichta | reverse complement strand
TCTCTCTCCACCTCTCCTTCCCCCCCATTGCCTGCTCCATTCTCTTCCCTCTGTCAACCGCATTTTATTTCCGGGAGTAAACCTACAACCCCACTGCAAGGACAGATTGCAAGGCAGTGGGAAGTGGGTTTCAGATTATTCATACAACGGTCAGTGGATACCAGGACCTGCAGATAGATTTTGAATCACAGCTCCCCACTTAAGTAAATCTCAAAACTGCAAAAAGGACCACCCACAACCCACAGTGCAGCTCCAGAATTGAACAAAGTAAGAGGACATACATAAAGAAGAATAGGAGATTGAACAAACAGAAGTAAAAACAACCCCTCCACCCCGAATAACAGAATTAAAGAAGATGGTGACATGGAGAGAAGGAAAAAGTAGTGGGGGGAACAAACTGCACAAATGAAGAAAAATCAAAAGAAGAATATAGGTCTCACACAGACCCCTGGGAGATCAGACACACACAGACCCCTGGGAGATCAGACACTGGCAAAACAGATTCCGGAACACACACAATGAAGTGCCCCTAGAATGACTGGTCACGTGCAACAAACCCAGACATCAAGACATTAATAGAGAGAATTTTAAAAATTGAGGAGAGACAATAGGAAAACAGGAAGGAGCTGATGTCAGAAAAACAGCAGTAAAGAATACTGTGATGGAAATGAGTAACAGACTAATAAGCATGGAAAGTAGAATTAGCAAAGAAAAAGAAAGAATCTCAGAGCTCGAAGACCCAAACACAGAACTAACCCAAACTGTCAAAAGCATAGAAAAGAAGCTCAAAAAGACAGAACAAAACCTGCAAGAGATGAATGATCACTTCAAGAATCCAAACCTAAGAATAATTGGGCTTCCTGAGGCAGAGAGAGAAACAGAAGCCACACTGGAACAAACATTCCATGAAATCATTCAAGAAAACTTTCCTCATCTCATCAAGGATGAAAAAATCCAAACACAAGAGATTCAGAGAACCCCTGCAAGACAACAAATGAGAAGACCAACTCCCAGACACATAATAATTCGCCTAAACAAAGTAGCTGTAAAAGAAAAACTCCTAAAGGCAGCAAGAGAAAAAGGCCAGACTACCTACCAGGGAAGACCAATTAGAATAGCAGCAGATTTATCTACAGAAACCCTCCAGGCTAGGAGACCTTGGCGCCCTATCTTCAAAGTCCTAAAAGATAAACAATTTCAACCAAGAATAACCTACCCAGCCAAGCTAAGCCTCATCAATGAGGGAGAATTGAAATCTTTCCCAGATATCCAGTCCCTAAGAACCTACGCTGCCACCAGACCACCGCTACAAGAAACACTTAAGAAAGTATTGAACAGAGAAGAAAAGGAAAAAAGAAGAACAACGTTATTCACAAGAGTACAGGCAAAAGATTAAAA
>NW_007249651.1:339824-340649 GCF_000164805.1 Carlito syrichta | reverse complement strand
CACACATGATCCAACTCTAAAACCAAAAGAAAGACAACACACAAACAGGAAGAATAATAACTCTGTAAGAACATTATGACAGGGATCAACTCTCACATTTCAATAATTAGTTTGAATGTGAATGGACTAAATGCACCACTGAAAAGACATAGAATGGCAAAATGGATAAAACATCACCAGGCAACAATATATTGACTTCAAGAGACTCACCTCACTAGAAAGGACACTCACAGACTCAAAGTAAGAGGATGGGAAACAAATTTTCAGGCGAATGGAACACAAAAGAAAGGAGGAGTTGCGATCTTAATCTCAGACAAAATACCCTTTAAGCTATCAAAAATTTAAAAAGATACAGAAGGCTACTACATAATGATAAAAGGTTCAATCCATCAACAAGAAATATCCATCCTAAATATATATGCACTGAACATAGGAGCACCAACTTTCATAAAGCAGCTCCTAGGTAAACTAAAAAAAGATATTGACTCCAATACCATCATAGCTGGGACTTTAATACCCCACTCACAACCCTAGACAGATCATCAGGACAAAAAATCAGCAATGAGATCCAAAACCTCAATGTGACTCTTGATCAAATGGACTTAATTGATACCTACAGAACCCTCCATCCAAAGACCACAGAATACACATTCTACTCATCACCACATGGAACGTACTCTAAGATCGACCACATACTTGGCCATAAGTCAAGCATAGGCAAATTTAAAGGGACTAAAATTTTACCATGCACCTTCTCGGACCACGGTGGAATAAAAATAAGCATTAACACCAACAAGGTCCCCCAAAACCCACAAAGACATGGAC
>NW_007249651.1:338728-339553 GCF_000164805.1 Carlito syrichta | reverse complement strand
GAAAAGCAAGATCACAAAAACCCTAATTTCAGCAGAAGAATCCAGATCATCAAAATAAAAGCCCAAATCCAGGACACAGAAGACAAAAAGATAATAAAAAAAAATCAATGAAACAAAAAGTTGGTTCTTCGAAAGGATTATCAAGATCAATGGTCCCCCAGCTAGACTGACCAAGAAAAAGAGAGAAAAAGCCCAAATAAACACAATCAGAAACACAAAAGATGAAGTCACATCTGATCCTGAAGAAATATAAAAGAGCATTAGAGACTACTATGTACACTTGTATGGAAACAGACTTGAAAATCTTTCAGAAATGGAGGACTTTCTGTCATCACACAACCTGCCTAGGTTGAAACAAGAAGAAATTGAGACCCTAAATAGACGAATAACAATAAAGGAAATTGACCACGTAATAAGAAAACTACCTACAAAAAAAAGCCTTGGACCAGATGGCTTTCCAGCATAATTCCACAAGACATTTAAGGAGGAGCTTATACCAATCCTACTGAAGGTATTCCAGGCAATTTAGAAAGATGGAACTCTCCCCAAATCATTTTACAATGCCAACATCCCATTGATACCCAAACCAGGTAAAGACCCAACAAAGAAAGAGAACTACAGGCCAATATCTTTGATGAACATAGATGCTAAAATTCTCAACAAGATCCTAGCGAACTGGATTCAACAACACATCTCAAAAATCATCCATCATGACCAAGTAGGCTTCATTCCTCGGATGCAAGGCTGGTTCAACATTTGTAAAACCATAAATGTAATTAAATACATCAACAGATGTCAAAACAAAAACCACATGATTATATCATG
>NW_007249651.1:337452-338309 GCF_000164805.1 Carlito syrichta | reverse complement strand
AATAAAACCCACAATTCCATTCACAATAGCCACAAAAAAAAATGAAATACCTTGGCATCTTCCTAACCAGAAACGTGAAAGACCTTTACAATGAAAACTACAAAACTCTGCTCAAAGAAATCAAAGATGACACAAACAAGTGGAAAAATATCCCATGCTCATGGATTGGAAGAATCAACATTGTGAAGATGTCCATCTTACCTAAGGCAATCTACAGATTTCATGCAATACCCATCAAATTACCAGCAACATTCTTCTCAGACCTAGAAAAAACAACACAGGAATTCATATGGAAACACAAACGTCCAAGAATAGCCAGAACAATCCTCAGCAAAAGAAAAAAAAAACAAAGCAGGTGATATCACATTACCAGACTTCAAACTTTACTATAAAGCTACAATCATCAAAACAGCTTGGTATTGGTACAGGAACAGGCATATAGAACAATGGAATAGAATTGAGAATCCAGAAGCAAAACCTCAATTTCTCAACTACCTCATCTTCAACAAAGCCTCCACCACCTACCACTGGGGAGAGGAGAACCTATTCAGTAAATGGTGCTGGGAAAACTGGCTGACCACATGCAGAAGATTGAAACGGGACCCCTATCTATCCCCATACACAAAAATTAACTCTAAATGGATCAGAGACCTAAATGTAAAACCTCAAACCATAAGAACCTTAGAAAATGAAGGACATACCTCATGGAAATTGGAACTGGCATCCAATTCCTGAACAAAGACCTGAAATCCACAGGTCATAAGAGAGAAGATAGACAAGTGAGACCTTATTAAACTGACAAGCTTCTGCAAGGCCAAAGAAACCATCAAGAGAGCAGGGAGACAGCCTACAGACTG
>NW_007249651.1:321556-336611 GCF_000164805.1 Carlito syrichta | reverse complement strand
CATCCAACGTAATACTATAAGAAAATGACTGACAGTGGTGGGAAACTATGGGGGTGGGAGTGGAAGGGAGATGGGATTAACGGTAGTCAATATCTGTCTGGGGACGGGGAGATACCTCTTATCAACAAGGGTGCCTGAACGGAGCATATTTGTATACCTAACTCTTAACTGTACCCCACAATATCATTTAAAAAATTGATTTAAAACAAAGAAAACAAACATAGACAGGTGGAACTTGATTAAACTAAAAAGCTTCGGCTCAGCAAAATAAATAACCAACAGAGTGAAAGAAAGCCTACAGGATGAGAGAGAATATTTGCAAATTATACCTCTGACAAAAGATTACCCAGAATCTACAGGGAACTCATTCTTTGTTGTTTATATTTTATTCAGGCCCAAATTTCAGTTAAGGAAGTTCTACTTCTGCTTAAAACGTAGAAAAATGGGAGATGATGCCACGCTACACCTGACAACATGATAAAACTGGATAGCTTACACGATCATGACTTTTCTTAAGCTAACTAGAGAACTGAAGACCTAAATAAGCTGAATTCCGAAGAGTGGAAAGCCCCTTCAAAGACAGACAGGACAGGTTTACTCATTGTTGGCAAAGCAAAGTAGCAAAATGTCGCAACCACACAAAAATGGGTGCAGCAAAAAACAACTACTAAAAATCTGCACATATTTTTCAAAGATCAACCAAGCATGAGCATATCAATCGAGGCGATTAGGATCTCAGACACAAAGCAATCTTTTAATCACTGGAAAGATTTCTTCACTGAGCCCGTACCAGGCTCACAGAAGAGACTGGGAGCTGGGGAGCAGCCATAGTGGACTCTGCTTAGTGGACAGAGGTGAAGGCACTGGCTGCTGCTGGGAGGGGGCATGGACGCTGACTGGCCTTTGTTCCTCCTGTGCAAAGGAAAAACCTCAAGCTGTTGGGGGAGCAGCAGAAAATTCCCCTGGGCTTGCACAAAGATCCATTCTTTCTGGTGTAAGAGTAGAAATGAAAGACATCTGTCCTCGGGGAAGGACACAGGAAAGTCAGGCAAACTGCTGCCAACCAAGGACATCTTAAAATCAAATCAAGGAAAAGGAAGCATGTAGAAAGGACCAACGATGAGAATTACATGATCTTTATAGTCAGCGGACACTGCCAGATCTCTTGGAATAGGTGGCTGAAGTTTCACAGCTAGCAGAATGGTGTCACCGGTTTTCCTTTTATTGCAAATGATTGCCTGAGACTCAGGGAATGGACATCCATCTGTCAAAAGCTTCCAGGTAACTTACAAGGGGTGCTATTTAATTCTGAAGGACATACAATTCAATTATGCCTCACCACCATAAAGCGCCTAAGAGACCAGTCCCAGAAAAGAGAGATAATTGGAACTGATATTTCTCCTGCTCCTAACAGACCATTAGGAATAATTTCATCATGCATGCCTCTCTTTAGGTTGTCATAACAGGAAGCCCAAGGCACTCTTCACGCAGACCCTGGCTGAGTTCTCTCTCTCCCTTAATCCTGCCTGATCTCTCAACACGCCCTCATCACCCAAGCCCTTCCACTCTGCCCTGTGGATTACGCACTCTCATTAGCCCTCTAGAGAGCAGACCTCTTCAAAAAGTCTCTCCACTCTCTCCTTCTAAACATATCTCACCTCCCCAGGCGACACTGATTCCTCTATTGCCCTCTGAAGTGTTCAGGGTTTTCCCTTCCTCTGCCTCGGGTAAGGCCCACTCAGCACTGAGGTACAGCTGATTGTCCTCTGCCCACACTGCCATTTCCTTCAGAGCACCGTCTCTCCCTCCTCTCTGAAACTTCCCAGGCTTAGAAGCAAATTCTATTCGTGCCATCTCCGCTCCATTTCCTTTGCTGGCTGCCACACCCCCTTCGCTGTTCCTCATGGAGGCCACTAAGGAACATTTTCACTGCCTGATTTTTGCTTTTCTTTAAAAGCCAATCCTCTAAAACTCTGGCCTTCAAACACATCCCAAGTCAGACTGCTTCTCCATGACCACCCGGGTCTCAACGACCCTCACCTTTCCCATCCTGACAAATAAAAGAGCACCTCCCCTGGTGCCTGGGTATCTCTTCATGCCCTTGTACAGTCTGTTCGGTCAAAGAAGCCAGAATAAGCCTTTGGAAATGTAAGCATATCCCGCCAATGGCTCTCATCACCCTTAGGAGGAGGTGTCAAAGGCTTGTCACGGTCTTTAAGCCATAGTCACCCCACTTCCGCTTATACCTCAGCACGCATTAGCTACTAGCCTCGCTGGACTTGCTGCTCTCCAGACATGCCAAGCACATGTCTGTCTCAGAGTCTCTGCTTTGCTGTCTCCCCTCTCTAAGTACTTTTCCTTCGGATCGACATATAGCTTGCTTCCGCCTCCGTTCACCTCTGCTTGGATGTCACCTGGTCAGAGGTCTCTGCTGACCACACCGTCTGAAGTAGCATGCCTTCCCTCTCACATGCCACCCTTACCTTGCTTCTCAGAACCTGCAATTCATTGATTCTCTTCAATCATGTTTATATACTTCTAATAATTGTTGGTGAGTGCTCATTCCTAACAAAACTTTTGTTTTGGAAGAGTTTCAAGATTCCAGAAAAATTGTAAAGGCAGCACACAGTTCTCATATATATAACCCACACCCAGTGTGCCATTTCATTAACATCTTGCCTAGCATGGGGCACTGGTTAAAATTAATGAACCAATACTGGTACGTGATTATTAACTAAGGTCTGCACTTTACTCAGATCTCCTTGGTTTAACCTAATGTGCTTTCTCTGTACTAAGATCCTGTCGAGGGCACATTACCTTTAGACATCATGTCTCCACACGCACCTCTGGGGGTGAGAGCCTCTGACTTTTTCTGATTTTTATGACCTTGACAGTTGGGGAGGGTTCTGGTCAAGTGTTTTGTAGATTGTTCCTCAATTTGATTTTGTCTGATGTGTTTGTCATTATTATACTGAGGTTATGGGCTTGGGGGAGGAAGATCACAGAGGTAAAGGGACATTTTCATCACATCATACCAAGGGGACACACTATCGACATAATTTATCTGCTGTGTTATAGTCTCCTTTGATTTCTGAGTTTGTTCATTGGCTGTTTTCTCCCTTCCATGTATCTTCTTCCTCCTCTCCCTAGAGCAGAGAGCAAAGTCTAAGAGAGAAGGCTCTTTATTTTATTCATACTTACAGCCCTTATCCCATAGAATAGTGCCCACTGCAGTAAACATTAGGTGCTCTTGATTGAATAAATAACTGGGGCAAATAGAACTAGAATTGTGAGTTTCACAAAACAGAAGTTATAGATAAATGTTTAGAATTCTTCCCTATGCCTCCATACTATGTGAAAAGAACCAGAGGTGCTCAAGAGGTCCCAACCTTTCTCACAGATTGAGAGCCACCCTCACAGCATTGACTCGGAAAACTCCGAACCTCTGAGGGCAAAGAGTTTCGGGTGCAAACTCTGAGGTGAATACTGAGGCTGAAAGTGTTCCATAATTGCATGCCACAAAAAAACAAGTTTGCACGTGAGATAATATTATGCCCTTTCTTCTTACATGGTATGTATTTGCCATTCATGAAAAGTTGTTTTAATTTTACCCATGATGTCATAAACAATCAGTGGCATTTGAATTAAAGAAAATGAGGATTTTTTGCTTGCTTTGAAATGACCTTAAAGTTCTTAGCACATTTTATCCTAAATAAACTTCAGAAATGGCTATTCTACGTGGACTCTTTGCTAACATAGGAACTTCTGATTTTGGTCCCTTAACTTTCAGGGCACAACATTACCTTTAGACATCATATCTCCATAGTACCTCTGGTAGGTGAGAGTCTCTGACTTTTCCTGATTTTTATGACCTTGACAATTGGGAAGGGTTCCGGTCAAGTATTTTGTAGCTTGTTCCTCAATTAGATTTTGTCTGATGTGTTTCTCATTATTAGACTGGGATTACGTATTAATACCAGATTCTGTGGTATTAATACAGAAATTTAGTTCGAAGTTATTGTTGACTTACTGATATGCACCATGTCTTTTTGTCATAATCATCTGTTCTCGGCAACCATCTTGACTCTTAGAGACACCCTTGTGGACATCCCCATATGTCTCCTCAGGGCCAACTATACTTTTCCAATACTTTTCAGCCTCCCAGAAAGCAGATGTGTGGTGTAGGGCCTGCCTGTTGTCTGAACCCACAGAAGACTTTTGCATGGCAGGAGTTCACCTGGGGACATTGGGAAGTACAGAGCATTCGCGGTGCTGAAGCCAGTGCCTACGAGGCGGTCCTTACACTGGACCAGAGTTTCCAGTCGTGGCAGGGGCAGCAGCTTCACTGTGCGGTGCAGGGAGTTTTTGCTCCTGGAGGCTCAGCCTACACTGTGTCTTCACCCTTCCCAAGAATTCTATGAGCTTATTCCTTAATAACTACTTGACGTTTTAATCTACTAACCTTATGTTTTCTGCAGCCAAGATTCAATCAACACTCAACTAAATAATTATTTCTGAACATTTGAATAGAGGCACACAAAAACATTAAAACCAGTCATCTGATACTACTCTAACTCATTCTGGTTTTTTTTTTTGTTTTGTTTTTGGGAGGTCAGGGTCACTCTGTCACCCAGACTGGAGTGCAGTGGCACAATCATAGCTCACTACAACCTCAACCTACTGGGCTCAGACAATCCTTCCACCTCAGCCTCCTAAGTAGCTAGGACTGCAGGCATGTACCACCAGGCCCGAATAATTTTTGTTGTTGTTGTTTATTTTAATTATTTGTGGAGATGAGGTCTTGCTATGTTGCCTAGGCTTGTCTTGAACTCCTGGGTTCAAGCAATCCTCCCACCTTGGCCTCCCAAAGTGCTGGGATTGCAGGCATGAGTCATCATGTCCTGCCTGTTTTTTAAAAAATTAATTTTAATACTATATATTTTATGCTACTGACTTTTACACTCAATTTGCCACATGCACATGTCCTTGTGGAATACCGTTCCTTGCATTTGCTCCCAATTAACTTGCTCTTCTATTTAGACTAACCCTATAAAACAATGCTTTTGAAAGTTTTTTAAACTCATGGAAAACACATGGCGAGGAAAATAAAAATAACAATATTCGCCTCTACTTCCAGTAGTATGAGCGTCCCATTTTGGGAAACATTCATGTAACACCTTTTCCTGTCTTGAGCTATTCTATGTCAGTTTCCTTTTGGTGTCAGGGTTCCCTTGGGCATTTACTCCCGCTACTCAGAGAGGGTAGACGAGTGTTAGGAAGCTTTTCTGAGACTTAGTGTCTCAGAAAATACCTTTTATTTCCTTTACAAAAAAAATAGTAAAGCATTCTAGAGCCTTCATAACTTTCATTTAGTACTCTGTCAATACTGCTGCATATTTTCTAACTTTCAATATTTTAGATGAGAATGTCGGTCTCTCCGTTTGGTTTTTTTTAAATGAATGTCCTCTCCCCTTTGGCTGGTTGAAGAACATTTTTCAGCAGAGGTGAGATTCAGCAACGTCACCAGATACTGCCCAATTTTCAGTAGTTTCTTCAATGACCTTGATCAACCTTGAGTAAGCCCATTCAATCAGAAATCCCAGGCCTTTAGTTCAGAGAAACTATTATTTCCATCCTTTTCCATCTGTTCAGTTCTGTTCTTGTGGAATTTTTAATGCACATAATCTTAGGACTCCTGGGAGTCTTCTTTCCCTCGTTCATGTTTTCCCTCTCTTTATCTCTTATCTGAGCTGCAAGAGGATCTCTTGAACCAGTGAATAATTTGATCTTCTTCAGCCTCCAGTGTGCTGTGTATCCCAGTCACCACGCCTTTCTGGATCCCCAATCACCTTCCTGAGGCGGCTCCTTCTTGCGTCCGTCTGTTGTGTCTTCCCGGGCCGCTTGCCCTTTCCTCTCTCCAAACACGGGAATTTGAGTTTGGGTTCTTACTATTCGAGAAATCTGCTCTTTCTTCTTTCTCCTCTTTTCCTCTCCCCATGGCATCCTTATTTGACAGGAATCCAGTTGCTGTCAGCGTTCAGGCTGGAGCACTGTCACTCATGAGGGATGATGGGGTGTTTGTGCGTGTGGAGATGTGTCTCCTCAGACCCTGTTACGGGTTGGCACATTTGCCGTCTGATGAGGAAAACACGTCTGTGCCGTTCTTTGGGAATTTGGCCGTCCTGGTTCTGTGACCTGCTCTGGGCACACATTCACTCAGAGCCATCCGGCTGGTTCACACGGAGAGTTGAGATGGATTCTGCCAGAGATTTTGTGGGTCCGGGCTCCATTTTTCATGGTTATTCGCTGTGAGATAAAATTTTGTCTTTTACCTTACTTGAGTTACGTCAGTGGGAAACCACAGGAGGACTTGGGAGAGGACAGTGCGCACACTTTCCCACTTAGTCTGCTGTCTTGATCCCAGAGGACCTTAAATGTGTTTCTTTGAAGTGTCACCACAGACATGACTGTGTGGATCTACCTCTTACAGAGTGATAAGAGTAAAACAAAGCAGCAACAGCAACAACATTAAGTGTAGCTGTTTCCACGAGAAGAACGGAAACGCCAGACCCGGGCTGCTGGTCTTTACGCGTGGGCAGTTTCAGCGCAGAGGCTGCGTCCTCTGGGCGCCAGGCTCTGGGTGATGGGGCCTGCCAGGACCGCAGCACTGGGCTCCAAGACGCTCGTCTCCGGGACTGGAGCTATCTCCCCTCACCTGTGCCTCTGGGGAGCTCGGGCAGGGCTTACTCCAAGGTGCTGAAGGCCCCCTTTTTTCAGAGGCTACAGCAGCTCAGGCCTGCCTTCTGCCAAATCCTGAGTGGTCGGGGCTTCCACACCTGTGGGATCCGCCCCAGCAAGCCTGCTCTCTGCCTCTGCAGCATCCTAAGTGTCCCCACATGATCTCCAGAACTTGTCCCGGCCTCCCTCTGCCTGCCTCGGCCTACTTCCTGTTCCTCTTCTCCATGGGCTCCTCGCCTGCCCTGGGCCCGATTCCTCGGCTCCACCTCTTTGCATGACCCGCAGAGGAAGACCTGCCACTGCGACTTGTCCTGGGAGCCTCCAGCTGCGTGGCTCCTGGTGTCTACCTGCCATCTCACTCGTTACAACATTGGGTCCCAGAGGCCCGGCTTGGGGCTCCCCAGACTCCACTCACCTCCCAGACTGCCCTGTCCAGATGCGGGAGTGGCCTTAGAGAGTTGCCTCTGGTTGGGCCCCGTGCGGTTTCTGCAGGTAGACAAGATGCCCCACCCCCTGCCCTTGTGGCCGTAACACGGGCCACCGAGGGTCTTACCCTCTCACACTCACCACCAGTCAGTTTAGCAGCGCTTAGACCCTGTGCTGCTATAGTGGAGCCATCATGTCATAGGTACTCATTTCAGTCCCTCAGCCAGAATGCAAACCCGTCGAAGTTTTTCTTTTCCTTTTTCTTCTGTTTTTTTTTGTTTTGTTTTGTAAGTTGCAGACAGACCTGAACTTGAGTTTTAGGCATGAGTAAGCTTAGACCATCCTCGCTGCTTTCAGGGAAGCCATCCCTAGTGATTATAATGAACTGGCTACCTTTTATGGGATGATTCTTTGTGTCCAAGCCACGTGATACCTGGGCAGGTAATTCCACTATGGCGGGCCTGATGATCCCTTGCTGTCACATGATGGTAATGCTGACCAGGACAGAGGGATCGCGGCAAGAATGCTGTAGAACAGCTCAGACTCACAGGAGCAATTTTATCCATGACTTTTTTTTGTGCATGGAACAGAACTACGTGAATGGGAGACATACTCAGCACCTACGGTGAACAAGCAAACAAATCACATTGTAAGTAAGAGTAAAAGCCCAGTTTCTACTTTTCACCCAAACACTTCGCCACGTGGGCTGACGTCACCAGTCTTTTTTCAAGTTCCATGGTCATCTTCACAATTGGTTTCAAAATCCCTCCTTCCCCACACGAAAAGCAAAAGCCTCCTCAGTTCAGTTCTGTCACCACATGCTGAGGGTGTGCAGAGCTCCCAGGGGAAGACATGCGGGTGGATGCCGTGGCTTTTTTCCCCAGCAGCTCCCGCGCGTGCCCCTGAGCGAAGCTTCCTGCCCAAGAGGCCCAGTCGCCTTCCTCTCCCTGTTGAAATCGCACTCTTGGGAACTAGACGGGGACATTCCTGGCGACCAGCCTGGACACAGAGGTCCCACCCAGGCACACACCCCCAGCAGGACCCCAAATGGCCACGCACCGTGGTTTTAAGAACGTGTGCCGTGCGCGTGTGCCCTCAAAGCCGGTTGACTTCTGGGGGTGAGCGGACAGGCAAGGCCATGAGGAAGACGAGGTCATAGGAAGACCTGGCTTGGACACAAAGCACCATGCCATGAAAGGCAGCCAGCTAATTGCAATCACGAGGGTTGGCTTCCCTGAAAACCAGTGAGGATGGTCTAAGTTCATTCCTTCGTAGAGTTATCCTTTCCACTTACCTAAGCTCCTGGAAGGGAATACGGTGTCGACCAAGACACATCCCCTGTCTTTCGTCTCAGGGGTTTGACAAGTGAGACAGAAACACGTGTCCACCAGAGGAAGGCAATGGGTTCCATGACTAGGCAACCAGGCCCAACGATGAGGTGGCTGTCAGTCAGAATCCCCCACCACCCCCTTCCACATCACCACCACAGAGAGTTGGGGGCCGCAGCCTTCCAGACCACACCCGGGGGGGGGCACCCCTGCAGCAGCCCTGTATTCTGCCCTGGCTGAGGGAGGGTTCTGCTTCTCAGGCCTGGTCTGGGACATGATGCCAGGGTTAGGAAAAGTGGCACTAAATTGCAGTGCGGGTCGCAGTCACCCTCTGGGCCCGGATCTGACTATGAACCAGACTTAGGAACGTGGCTGATAAATGCAGAGCACCCCCATTTTTTGCTCAATTCCTCAGAAATGGAGATGCCGACAGCTGACCGATCGCTCCCGGAGAGTGTACTGGGTCCCGTGGCCAGCCCAGCAGCACACCGAGCACGGAAGAACAGAAGAGCTGTTTGCATCAACACACACTTCCTGATGTCTGCCAGGGTGTCCACCAAACTAAGCCCCAAGGGGACCTGGAGGCTGGTCAGCTCCAAGGAGGAAGCCCCGGCGTCCTGCTGGTGTTGATAACTGGCCATGATGGGTATATTTCATCCTTTTCTGCTTTGTTTTTAGAGCTATGATCCGTCACAGCTTTTGCGCTCCCTTAGTGACTTCACAAGCTGCAAAGGGAAACCAAACTGTCTAAATAAAAAACAGCTGCAACTCCATCACAAACATCAAGAAAACACTTCAACATCAATGAACATGCTAAGTGTTGGAGAAAATAAGACAAATCAGACCTGGTCTTCCTCTCAGGACTCTCATAGTCTGGGGGCAGTGGAGTGAGAAAAAACAAAACCAGGATTCTGTGGTAGAGGTCCAAATTCACACAAGGGACCTCGGTCAGTCAAGGGCAGGTCACCAGGGGCCAAGGGCAAAGCCGGTTCAAAGGGTGAATGATCACTGGCTGGGCCAGGGAGACCCAGGGTCAGGGAGGGCGGGAGGGCCTTCCATGGACTACAAAAGCAAAAAGGGGCTTAGCACATGTTAGGAACCACCAGTGTCCAGTGGGTCAGGCAGGACCCGAGAGGTGAGTCAGTCAGTTGTGGCAACTCTGGTGCAAGGGAGGGTTGACCTGCTGTCACCCCGGGGGTGTCACGGGCTGGGAAACGGCACTGAACCCTTGACAGGCAGAGAACACGGCGTAGAGAAGGGAGACCAGAGTCAGCTGGGGATGCTGTGGGGCCCAGACCCAAGACCCGTCTTCGTGTGAGAATGTCCCAAGAGAGCAGGAGGGCAGGTGGGCAGGGACCTGTCGTGCAGACCCTCCTCTCCACAGCGCAGTCCTGTGCACAGAGCTTCTGGGCCGCTGGGGCGAAGTCGCTCTGCGGCCACAGGCCTGACCACCCTGCTTCCCAGGACGTGGCTGGCCTGGGGAGCTTCCCTGCCCCCATGGCCCTCAGCCTGTGGCTTGTTTTTGCGGCTTGGAGGTTGAGTCGGGCGGCCTTCCCACTGCCCACGGGCACATGGCATGCTGCCAGCCCTGGAGGAAAGCCAGTCTCCTTCGAGATCCGATTCCCTGGGACACAGGCACAGAGGAGGGGGCTGCCCTGTCCATCAACAGCTCTGATAGAAAGAGACTGCTCTTGCCTGAGCCGAGACTCGCCTGGGCAACTTGGCGAGACCTCATCTCTACCATAAATCAAAAAATCAGCCAGGCGTGGTAGCGCACGCCTGTAATTCCGGCTACTTGGAAGGCTGAGGCGGAAGGATCGCCGGAGCCCAGCAGGGCGAGGCTGCGGTGGCCGGGAGCGGCCACTGCACTCCAGTCTGGGCGACAGAGTGAGACTCCGACTTAAAAAAAAAGAAAGAAAGAGACTGCTCTCGCATCTGCCTCCGTTCTCCTGCTTCAAACCTCCAGAATCCTCAGGGGGATCCCTGCCTTTATTCGTCCCGACTCTTGTCCTCATCCACACTCTTAGCTTCTGGGAACAGTTTGGGGAGTGGAAGCCTTTCTTTCTGGGGCCATGAGCGCGCCAGCATGGTTTAGAAGCTGAAGCAGGCACACACACGTGGACCTGGGGCAGCCCAGCTGAAGGCAGGCAGAGCACACTCTCGCCCGCATAGCCGACCGGGTGACATTTATCTATGCGCATGCCGCCAGTGCATGCATGTCTCCCTCCTGGGACAGGCCACATGCCGTTTGTTGAGGCTTCTGATTTTAGAATAGAGTGACTGGCGCTGGAAATTGGGGTCTTCTGTGGCCTGCTCGTCTGTGGAGCCCAGCTGAGCAATGGTGAGCGGCTTCTGAGAGTCCTGTTTGGAACAAAATTAATGCCCCCGTGGAGAACGCTGCATCCTGACAACATGTCCACGGGGCAGTGGGTTAGAGTGGGGCCCTGTAACGTAGGGTGGGTGCTGTGACTGCAGTCTGCTCAGGTTTCCCATCCCTTGTTGAAGAAATGAAGTCATCCATGCCTTGCTGGTTGTTGAAGCTCTCATAAGAGGAGAGTGAACAGAACTAATGAAGACACGCATGCCCTGGCCTGTCTATTATTTTTCAAGCCTCAGTGTTAAACCATGGAAGCAGTTTGGCTATTTCCACCAGGACAACACAACCGGCATGGCTGTTGACGCCATCAACTGTCATAGTGTCGTTTGAGCATAGCTTCAGGACACAAGAAGCTTGAGGACACGAGTGGCCTTTGGCGCAAATGTCCCGCTCAGTTGCTTATTTAGGTGCTGGGGAAAGAAGCCCCAAACACTAGTGAACTATGCATTGAACTCTGCGCCCTCAGATATGGCAAAAATAACATGGGACAGAAGCACCCAAGAGTGGCATCTGCAGTTTCCCTTGCTAGATTGCATCACCCCCGCTGAATTCCCCAGACAGTGGGGAGGTCTTGCGGCGATGCGTTGAGAAGGCACTGACTCAAGTCTTTTTAAAGTGGATACTCACATCACCTTGGCGACCAACAGCCCTCGTAGATTTCAGGGAGATCATAAGAAAGAAAACGTGAACCTTTGCAATCAACGCAAGGAAGCCAAAAGCATCGCTAGGCACGAGCTTCACGGAGAGCTAAAGAATCAGAGCCGGTTCACTTAGAAGCAACAATATTCTACAGTGCGAGAAAAATAACTCAAGCTGTGTTCCCTGTGCAGACAGAATCCCTTGTGTTATGCTCTTGATTTCCTGCATTTGCCAAAACGAACCTGTCTCTGCAGTCGCAGGGTGCCTTCTCCCCCTGGCTGAGCACCCCCGATGCCACCCAAGGTCTTCTCCGAGCCTCACCCTCTGCAGGCTGGGAGGGCTTGCTCGGCACCAGGCGCCCTCGTGCGTCCTCGCAACCTAAGGCTTGTTTAAATTATCTCAAATTCCAAAGCTAGATTAACTTCCCTGCCCCCAATCAGTAATTAATGGCGTTGAAAGTGAAGAGTGTATTTGCCTAAATTTCCCCTCTCTATTTGAACCCCTTCTTTGATGCCAGCTGTGGGGCTCCGCGGTCCGGGGCTGCTGCTCTGCCCTGGGGATCCTGGGAAGGGTGGGTTGGGGGGGGCTCCAGACACAGGTGGTTACTGCATCTCCCTCTCTGCAATTCTCACTCCCTCATCAGCTGACTGGCTCGCCAGCTGACTGGTTCCTTGCTAGCAGAGCTGAAAGTCACACATGTCCAAGTGGGCTGGCTGAAAGACTAGTTCGTAACCCTGCTGCCCATCGAGAGAGGGCTGGATAAAAAAAATGTGGTACACATACACGATGGAATATTACACAGCCATAAAGAAGGACAAAATTATGAACTCTGCGGCAACTTGGATGCATTAGAGTCTCTAATACTGGGTGATCTATCACAGAAACAAAGTACTGAGTATCACATGTTCTCACTCATAAACAGACCTTGAACAGCTATCGTAATACCATAAGAAAGGGATTGGCAGGAGTGGGAAACTGCCAGGGGATGGGGGAGGGTGGGATTGGCAGCAGTGGGAAACTTTGGGGGGCACACCTCATCCACGGGGTACCTCCATAATCAACATTTGCATACCTAACCCTGAATTATACCCCACATCTTCAAAATTTTTTTAAAGAAAGCCAGACTGGTTCATTCCCCAGGCTTCCCTCTGGTCTAGACAGGAGCCCTTCAAGTGGACCAGCCACGCTCTCTGCCACTGCACTCAGTACGTCAGGGCCAAACCCCAGCGGCAAGTGTTCTCCTCCCTCAGGGAAACTCATCTGTGGGTAACATAGCTCGATGGGAGAGAGGTAAGTTTTGGAGTCCCATGTCCCTAGCAAACCATCTGCAGCAACGGGGCCACACAGAGGGCAGAGCGGCGGGAGCAGCCACGCAGGGGGAGGCAACAGGGAGTGTGTGGTCCATGGAGGACTTTCGAACCAAGTGGTGCTTACTAAAAGTCGATCTGCCTTCTATTACTGCTTTTCTGAAGAATGTCGGCAATAACATGCCTCTCTCCCAAAAATCGTGTGTGGGTCTGAGCTCTAAACAATTGCCATGGCTGCTCTTGAGTTTTAGTCATGTGAATGTAAGCCTCAAATGGCCACGTTTTCACTACGTATTCTCTGATAACCACTACAGCCTCCATGGAAGTGGATTCGAAGAGCTCTGTGCTATTAGAAAGTCCTGATTCACACCCACCCCGACTCATGCTCTGTGCACTTCCAGGATAAGACGGGGCGTTCCAACATCCCCCACCGTGGTTGTGAGCCGGCCCTGCAGCACTCGATTCCGGAATTTGCACCGCACACTCCAGGAAAGCCACGGTATCACAGGAACTGCAAAGACAAACACATGTGTGACTATGCATGACCATGTGGAACCCCCCACCCCGCCCGCGTTGAAAATTCAACCCAGTGAAACAGTAGCGATCACCAGACATCTTTTGTTTCATGAGTACAAACTTTGTTTCCGTAATGAAATAACTTATTGAATTTAATACTATATTTAAAATGGAATGCTTTTCTTTCTAAATTGTGCATTGTCTTCCAACTAAAACAAAACAGCTCAGAAAACCGGTGCAGGCTGTTGCATGATTATTCATGAGAATGATTTTGTGGACCAGAGGAGGGAGAGAAAGGGCCCGGGGCCGGGGCGCGCGTGCTGGGTGTGGACGAGCAGCCATCAGCGCCACAGTGATGAGCACCGCCCCGCCCCACCCGCCCACAGCAGCCCGGGAGCCCCAGGGCCAGCTTCCCTCGCCCTGGCACTGAGGCCCTGGGAGAGAAGACCTTTCAGAATCGAGATCAAATGTGGGTTCTGAAGCAGCTGGTGCAGTCACGACCCCAACACGCTCGCAACGCAGGCGGAAAGATGAGACACGCACGCTCATGAAAAGTTAAATAACTGCACAAGACGCCGGCACGAGGTGAATCCCAGAGCGGAAAATTATAGATGCCGAGTCGATGGAACCAGCCATCCGGGCCCAGCAGAGACTGACAAGGCCGCGTGGTCTGGAGGAGCCGGCGCTTCCTAACAGCGGGACTCAGGCAGCTTCGGCAGGCACTTCACCTGGCTGTATTGTGTCGGCAGCCCCAGTTGTGCGTTCTGTGTTAAAAGCGGACTGACATGGCCTTCCTTCAGCGTGAGCCCTGGAATCCGAGGACGCCGCCGATGAGAGGCAGCTGGGATGGGCCGGAGTCTCATGTGCGTCTCCTGCCTCTCTGGGACCAGACACCAGCACGCCAGCCCCCGGCGCTCAGAAACGGCGCGCACTTCCCATGAGCCGGGAAGTGCCCCCCTCGGCGTCTCCCACCTCTACCTCCCTCCGGACCCCTCCTGGCACCCCAAAGCCCAGCTGCTCTGGAGACCCGGGAGCCTGCGCCCTCCGTTCGCTTTGTCTGAGCAAGGCGTGGGGTCCGGAGCCCAGGCAACACAGCAGAAAGCAGCCGGACAGCCCCGGGGGCCCGGCGCCCAGGGACGGGGAGAACAAGCATGTGTGGCTGCGGTTGCTGCGTGTCCGCGGCAGGAAGCTGATTCCGTGGGGGGCTTGCCTGCATCCCATAACCCAGCTTTCCCATAAGCGAGCTGGATAAGCGGGTTTGCCGCTCGGCTGGCTGCCAGCCTGGCCGGGTGGAGCTGCGCTCGCTGCAGCTCCTCTGGTTGATTGATTAGGCTGCTCTCCGTGCTCCTGCTCTCCCGCTTCTGCTCCCCCAGGACAAAGGGAAACCGGGCTGCAGCCGAGTGTTCTCTGGGAGGCCATTAACACGATCAGGAAGAGGCGCAATCCAGATTCGGTCACCTGCACGAAAGCCCCCTTCCTGAGGGACCGCGTGGGACGCAGGGCTTGGAGGGAGCGCAGGGCTGGGCCCGCCAGACGCCAGCGGCCGGGGCCACGGGAGCGGCTTCTGCCCGCCGAGTCCCCCTCGCCCGGCCCCTCCCGGCGCCCTCCCACCACGCCTTCACTGCACAGTGTGCTCTGACGCTGTGGGAGGCAGAGCCCCAGCAGGGCGGCCGGGTGGAGGGGGCGGTCCCGGCCTCCTGGGCCAGAGTGGGCGCCCCGCCGTC
>NW_007249651.1:283590-321468 GCF_000164805.1 Carlito syrichta | reverse complement strand
CACAAGGCCGGCCTGAGGGGTCTGCGGTCGGGCCAGGCGACTCCCTCACGCTGCGTCCCGGCCCGCAGAGCAGTGCTGTGCCCTCCTTCATAGCTGCCGCAAATGGACTCGATGGCGGGTCGGGACCCCCGGCGAGCCCAGTGCAGCGTAGGGCGCCACCTCCCAGGAGCCCCCCAGCCACCAGCCCGAGAGCGTGAGCACATTCCGCCTCGGAGCTCCCACCCTGAAGGAGGCCCCGCCTGCTTCGGTGGCCGAGACCCGGCTGGCTGACATGGGTCCCTGCAGCCGGGGGAGGAGGCCCTGAGCAGAGCTGGCACGTCACCCGCCTGGCCTCCCCCGCCCCTGCCCTCCCTCCGTCTCGAGGCTCCCATGGCTCAGAGGAACACACAACGCAAGCAGGAGGCCCAGGGTAAGCGCTGCTTCGCCGTGGCCACCCTTGTGGTCCACTCTGGCCGTCCATCTCCTCGCCTGCCAGATGAGGCTGTCTCTGAGCTCCTTCCCCTGAATCCCTGGGCATTTCGGGATAACCCCTCAGAGACCAGCTCACAAACAGCAGAACAGTATCACGAGCACCGGAGACTTGGCAAGGACGTGGGACCGCAGGAAGGTTCGGCCAGGGCCTTTGTCTGCCGAGAAGCCGTGGGCTGCCAGCCAGGTTTGAATCTGGCCTTCCACCTGCTGCCTGTGAGCCGTGGACGAGGTGGTGACCACAGGGAGCACAGCATGTGATGAGGGTACACTGAATTCTTCAGATACCCAGTTTCACAAAGTTCAGTGTGGGCCCAGGGAGCCCGGGAAGGCTTCTGGGAGGAGGCAGAGTTGGAAGTCCTTTCAGTGCACAGGTGAGAGTGAGCGGGGGTGTGGACTGGCAAGAGGGAAGACACAGAGCATGAGAACGGGTGAGACCCGGTACCGGACAGGACGGCCTGGGAGGGCTCCCTGTGAGCTGCGCCGACTTTCGCAGGGAGTCGAAAGCCAAGCCTGTTCTGATCCTTTTGTCAGCAGCAGGCTCCATGTGTGTGCAGCACCAGAGAGGATTCGGCCACGCTTCCGCAAGGCCACATCCAGGAGGAACATGGGGGAAGGCCGCAGTTCACCCCACACAGGCAATGCCTCTTTCTCCAAGTTTATGGCTATATTTCAATTAGAAATCTATCTTCTTACCAGAGAGGCAGCCCAGGAGCCTCACAGTCCAAGCTGGCCAAGCTTCCTTGTCTGGGAACCTTGCCTAAACACCAGGCCTCCGGGCATGCCCTTCAGACGCTGAGGTGGAGACCCAGCTTGCGGGATCCCAGGGGGCGGAGGGCAAGCAGCAGGCAGGCTTCCTTTTAGGAAAGTCAGAAGCCGGTGTGTGCGTGCCGCCTCTCAGGCCTCCTCCTCCCAGGCATGCTGGGGCCTGACTGCTCCTTCCAGCTATCTGGACAACCGGGTGACACTGCAGAGACAGGCGGTCCAGCTAAAGGACTCAGACCGGGTAGCTGGCTGTGGAGCATGCGTGCATACAGTCTCGGGAGCCCTGGCATCCCAGGGGCACTTCAGGGTGACCAGTACCCCGGCACACACACCTGCCGCACGCTTCCCCAGCCAGAGAAGGGTCACTTTCTGTGGTGGTGGCTCTGCACACGTCTGTGTCTGGGCAAGGCGACGGCACCTACAAGCAGATGATTGCCATTAAAATGAAAACACTGCCTTTGGACACAAACTTTGTTTGATCTCAACTCTCTCACCCGCGGTACCGTGACCTTGCATCTGTCACTCAGCCTCTTAGGACCTCATTCCTCTCAGAAAATAAAGCAACTCGTGGCGATCTGGGTGATGTCTTGTGATGAAGGAGAGAGAGAGACAGTTATGTCCACAGGGCTTGGCACTGAGAGAATTAAGTAAGCCTTACCCGTTGTTTTCACTAATCTCATCATCTAGGGCCCTCATTCACTGATCCGTGTGATGAGAGCTGTTTTGCTGAGTGATGCCATACATTATAGCTCCACTGCAAGTACTCACAAGAAGTGGAGTGACCGCGTCTGTGCCCTAAGAGAATCAACGCGAGGACACAGCGCAGGCACACCTCCAGCACTTAGGCAGTCTGCATGTGTGCACCCCGTGTCTGTGTACTTATATCTGAGTTCACTCACCCTTGGATTGGATGCCATGTGGCAGGAGGATATGGACACTAGAGGAATGCATAGTTTGGATGTGGAAACTGGATTGAGACAAATGAGGGAGGTAAACACAGCAGAACAAGCAGACACTCAGAGATCAGAGAGGGCTTCTTGGAGGAGGTGAGATTAGAGTCAGGTCTTAAATTGTCACTTGGTAGGTATATATTGCTTGAGCAAGTCCGGGAATCACTCGGCACTCATGTCCCCTCCTAGCACCCTGGTGTCTCTTGGGTAGCCCCCTTTATCCCAGCAGTCCATGTGACTTACCCCAGTGGCTGCTCCTGGGATGTGCACAAGTCCCAGACCGGGGCGATGAGAATGCCATGAGAACTGCATGCTGGTGCCATGAGCAGAGTCTCTTCTCCAGCTGGATGTGCCCAAGGGAATATGCCGGCCTGGAGCTCCGGAGGTGACTGCAAGAGGGTGAGGCTGGCAGGGAGGATGGTTCAGACAAGACACAAGGGGCCACATCCTCAGGTCCATGCAGACGCGGCCGAGCCAGCTCTGGCCTGGGACCATCACCTTACTCCAGCAGACAGAGTCCATCTGATCTATGTGGAGTTTTCTGAGGCAGGGAATTTAAAAGACAGAGGCAGAAGGTGTGTCTGAACAAACACTTCCTGCCACCCCCAGAAAGTCTGGCGCAGGCCCTGAGCCAGGAGCCTCTAAGGGAAGAGTCCATCTGGGTTTGCTCTGGCTCTTTTCCCTTGGTTTCAGCTTCCACTGAACCCCACAACTACGCACTGAATTTCCATTTCCCTTTTACACAGTTCTAGTAAGGTCTCAGTGAAAATTATATTCTCCTGTCATGTATTTCATCAAAGTTTAGAGGGATTCTCGAGTGTATACCCTGCAATGTCAAGGAGGTTTGCCTGCCTCTCACTGTCCACAGAAATCAGACAGACTGAGGGCCCCCCGCCCTGGGGAAGTTGAGACCCCAACTAGATGTCCTGCGGTTTTCTGTCCTGAGATTTTCCACTTCTGTGTGCAGCTTTCTCTCTCACAGTGGCAAGTAGGTATGTATCTGTTCAACTTTCAGAGTTAAAGTAGCTTCCAGTGTGGGTGAAAAGTATACGATTCAGCCCCATATACCTTTAAAAAAATGAGTAACGAACAAATCTTAAAATAACAAGAACAATTAGACAATATGAGGAATAAAATAGAGATTACAGTTGTCCCTTGGTATCTATGGAGGAGAGTTTCCAGGATCCTCCTCAAATACTAAAATCATGTCCTCATAAAATATAAAATAGTTGATATAAAATAGTGTGGTATTTTCATATAAAAAAAGCACATCCTCTTGTATTCTTGAACTCATCTCTAGATTACTTATAGTACCTGATTCAATGTAAGTGCTGTGTAAATATTGTTATGCTGCATTGTTTTTCATTTGTATTATTTTGTATTTTTATTTTATTTCTTTGTATTATTTAAGGATTTGAAGGGTTGACTATAGATAAATAGGTAGAGATTTTTTAAGTTGTAAAATGTATGTCTTAGTTAGGGATGCTATAACAAATGTCTTAAACTGGGTAATTCATAAACAACAGAAATGTATCACTCACAGTTCTGGAGACTGGGAAGTTGGAGATCAAGGTGCTGGCAGATTTGATGTCAGGTAAGGGACTACTCTTCATAGAGGGCATCCTCTGTGTGTCCTCACATGGCAGAAGGGGTGGACAGGCTCCCTCGGGCCTCTTTTCTAGGGGCATCAATGCCATTCATGAAGGCTCCACTCTCATGACCTAATCACTCCCAGAGGCCCTACCTCTTAAAAATCATCACATCGGGGGTAAGGTTTCAACATATGAGTTTTAGGGAGATACATACACACAGACCATAGCAATATATAAAAGATAGCAATTTATTTTAAAACTGCAATAATGGGCAACTTATTAGACAAATGAACATTAAAAATAAAGGAAAATACCTGAATAGTTCTCTAACCTTTAAATAAATTGCATTAATTTATTAGTAGTCTTAAAGCTACCCTTCAAAAATTTACAAGTCTCAACTTCAGGATGTTTTGGAAGGAAAGTCTACCAAACATTCAGGAAATCTTTATCGGTAAATACTATCCCAAGGTTTACATTTTCAACAAAGATTGTATAAAAGACACTGAAAGTACTTATACAGCTGAAACTGCCACAAAAGTGGGCCAAATATATAAATACGTGGTTTTAAGGCACTTCAGCGAAGGACATAACTCCTCGAGAGACAAGAAATAAATGAAGCGAGTCCTAGAATTTCTCCAGCTGACTACATCCAGAGAGTTTCCAGGTCATGGCACAGGAGAAGAACCCTCGTGGAGCCCGTTAGATGCCCTGAGTTGAGAAGAGGAAGCTGAGACGATGGGAAAACCGAGGCCAATAGACGTTGAAAAACAGAGTACGAAAGATAAGAGAGCCACACAGAGAGAACCCAGAGGTTAGGGCCCCCAACAGGTCTTCAGCAGAGCTCTCATTACCACGTCAACATGAGGGATCTGAGGCTGGAGAAGGACCACTCCAAAAAAACCAGATGGACGAATACCCACCACAAGCACAGATGTCAGAATAGAGCCTGTATCCAACAGCCAGGCGGGAGACAGGGTCCGTGGACCAGGGGGCAGAGGTTCAGATGAGTCCTGTCTCAGCAGCGGGCAACGATCATCCCTAGACTGAGCACTGCTCTGTACCTATGTCATACATAGAAAAAGAAAAATGTGAAAGGAATCAACTGCTTCAAACTATGTAGCTGTACCCCTGAACAAAGCTTAAAGATGATCATGATAAGCATATTTTGAAATACAAAAATGTCCAGGATCTAAGGACATATAGTTTTCAATGTTTGGTGTTTAATCAAAATCTCCAAATCAATCAAGACAAAAATCAACCAAATGAAACTAACCCAGAACTGACACAGATATTAGCTCTGACAATGATATACAATTATTATAACTGGTTTGTATATGTTCAAAAAGATGAGTTGAGACATAGAAGATATAATAAAGAACAAAACCAAACTTGCTGAGATTGAAATCTACCTCCTAGGAGATGTTATACATACATACATACATATATATATATGTATGTATACTGGTTATGTTCATTTTCAGATTCAGCATGACAAAATCTTGCAAATTATTACTCCAATTCTTACAACAAGAAAACAGCAGAACAAATCGAATATCAATGACTTCTGGACCTATCGGAGAATTGGGATTGCAGATGAAACCACCCCAAAATTTGGAGAGACAGGTGAATGCTTACATTCAGAGCCGAGATCAGCTCATCAGGAGCTGAAGCTGTTGAAGTCTTAAGCTAATAGAAATACTAAAAGGTAATCTTGACAAGTTGCTGGAGGCTGAGTGTGGACTAGGGAGGAGGTCATACTTTCATAAGTTTTACCTCCAGAAACGCCACCAGGTTCTCACTGTGAAGAGTCAAGAAAAACAAATTTATATTTCTGGCAAGGAGAGGGGAAAAGATATATGGTTAGTGCATTCATAAGAAAAACTTGAGCAGAGACTTATTCCACCTAGAGGAAAGGGTGTTTGCTTTGCTTGAGCCCACTTGAGCCTTTTTGTCTAGCCTAAAGCAGAAAGGAACAAAAAAGTGAGAAACACTTATAAAGGTCTCAGCCCAAGGACACAGGCCCGCTGAAAGACTAAAATTTAACCATAAGACTCTAAGACCACAGGATTCTAGAACACTTCTCCATTCCCACTCTTGACCACCATATCCACAGGACTGCATTATAACAGTGGATTACAGCTGAGAGAATGGCACAGAGCCTAATTAAGAGAGCTCTTAAGGAAAACCAAAGTCAGCAATAGAAACAAAACAAAGACAATCGAATACTTTAAAGATCTTCACACCTAGAACCATGGCAAATGTTAAGAAAAGCCCCAACTCCTAGTCACATTTACATAAAATCTCTCGCTAAAGATGCATTTACTAAGATCCTATTACCATAGATGTCATGTCTAGCTTGGAACAAAGAAAGACTAGGACTGTTAAATTTTAGCCAATAAGAAAACAGCCTGATGAGACAATACAAACAAAAGAACTAGACTTAGATATGATACAGTTTGGAATTTGCAGACAAAACAATTAAAATAATCATGATTAATATGTTAAAGATGCTAATGGAAGAAATAAACAACATGCAGATACAAGTGGGTTATGCAAGTAGAGAGATTAGAAGTTCTTAAAAAGAATCAAAAGTAAATACTAGAAATCAAAAACACTGTAACAGAAGAAAGAATGCCTTTGATGTGCTCGTTAATCAACTGGACTAAGCGAAAAAAAGAATTTGTGAGTTTGGAGATATTTCAATAGAAACTTCTCAAACTAAAATACAATAAGGGAAAGAATAATACAGTATAGATAAATTAAACCAGAACTGAATAAACAAGAATTGTGGGACAATGTCAATAGGTATAAAATATGCACAATTTTGATATCAGAAAATTGAAAGAGAATGAAACAACAAACATTTGAAGTAATAATGGCCAAGAATGTTCCAAAAGAGAATTGCAGAGATATTTCATGTTTGTGGATTGGAAGGTCAAACATCATCAAGATGTCAGTTCTTCTCAACTTGATTTATAAAGTCAGTGCAAGGTCAATCAAAATTCCAGCAAGATATTTTATTGATATTAACAAACTTTCTCTAAAGTTTGTATGAAAAGGCAAAAACCTGACACTATCTGACTTCAAGACTAACTATAAAGCTATAATATTCCAGACAGTGTGATGTTGGCAAAATAATACATAAATAGATCATTAAAACAGAATTAAAAGCCCAAATAAAGACTCACCTAAGTATAGCCAAATGATCCTTGACAAAGGCAATTTAATGGAACAAAGACAGTTGTTTCAACAAATGGCACTGAAACAACTGAATATCTGCATGCAAAAAATGAATAAAATGAATCTACATCCAGACTTTACACCTTTCACAAAAATTAACTCCAAAGGAATCACAAACTTAAATGTAAAATGCAAAACTATAAAACTCCCAGAAGGCAACATGAGAGAAAACCGATATGGCCTTGGGTTTGATGATGACTTTTTAAATACAACACTAAAGACATAATTCATTTAAAAATTAATAACAATTGATTATTTTGTTTAAATATTCAATAATTAGTAATTGTGCTAAAATGTAAAGTTTCTGTTCTTCAAAAGACAATGTCAAGAGAATAAAAAGACAAGTCTATTTCCAAATAAGGTCACGATGTGAAGGACTGAGGGTTAGGACTTCAAAATATCCCATTTGAGGGGACGCAGTTCAACTGCATATGAACACATAAAATGAGTAACAGCAATGTAGGGACAAGAAAGAGAAATAAAAAATACTCTGCATTAAGTTATCTGTGCAGTCCATAAAACAGCATAGCTTTATAGAAAATGGACTGAAATTAGCTCTTAATGTATATCGCATATTATAAGGCAACTACTAAGATAATTTGTGAAGGGTTATAACAAATAAGCTAAGAGACAAAAATAGAATCATAAAACATTCAAAATCAAAGAAGTAAGAAAAAGAGGGAAAGAAAAAACCAAACAACAAGTGTGACAAATAGAAAATAGTTATAAACATGGTAGATATTAATCCAACTACATCAATAACTACTTTAGATATGAAAGGTATGAAAGCACATATTGAAAGGCAGATTGCCAAAGATTATTTTACCAACTATATGTTGTCTTCAAGAAGTCGACTTTAATGTAAAGACACACACACACAAAAGTAAAAGACTCGAGAAAGATATACCATAGTGATAATAATTTTTAAAAAGTGAAAGTAGATATATTAACTGCAGATAAATCATCCTTCAGAACAGAAGAATTGTCAGTTGTAATTTGGGTATTTCATGATAAAGGAGTCAATTTTCCAAGAAGACTCGACAATTTTTGTAGTGTATACATCTAATAGAAAAGTGTCAAAGTACATGAGGTATACGCTGATAGAACTGCAAATAGAAACAGAAAAACTCATGTTATAGCTGTAGATGCCAACATTTTTTCAATAACTTATAGAAAACCAGTGAAAATACACTTGACTTAGATAGCACTATTAATCAGATTAATCTAACTGATATTTATGGAATATCCTATGCATCCACAGAGGAATACATCCTCTTCTCAAGTTCACATGAAACATGTACCAAGGCAGACCATATTCAGAATTATAAAACACACCTTAGCTAAAATAGAGTCTGACTCAAATTGTTTGTTGTCTCACTGCTAACATCTTTTTTTTTTTTTGAGGAGGCAGGATTTATTGAGAGGACAGAAAATCTCCCATAGTGGGAGAGGACCTGAGAAGGTTGCCCACGACTAATATCTTTTAAGTCTCACCCCTCTATACACCACATCTGAGCAAGCTGATGAGAATCCCAGGTGATCCCTCCTTTTGTGCCAGTGAGTTTCAAACCAAGAATGTTCTCCTCAAAATTAGAACTAACATGTTAATTCAACAAGGTTGCAGACATAAGATCAATAAACAAAATAATTTAAATTTATATATATGTATTAGCAATGAAAAAATCCAAAAATAAAATTAAGAAAACAATAACCATGCACAATAGCATAAAAATAATAAAATTTAACAGAATAAATTCAAGACTTTTACAAAGGAAACTATAAAACATTACTGAAAAAATTTTAACTATCTTAACAAACACAAAGATAGCCAGGCTCAGTGGCTCAGCCTGTAATCCCGTGCCTTTGGGAGGCTGAGGTGAGTGGATTGCCTGAGCCTGCGGGTTCAAGACCCGCCTGGGCAGTGAGACCTCATCTCTACAATAAATAAAAAAATCAGCCGGGCGTGGTAGCACCATGCCTGTAATTCCGGCTACTCGGAAGGCTGAGGCAGAAGGATCTCCAGAGCCCAGCAGGTGAGGCTGTGGTGGCCGGGAGCGGCCACTGCACTCCAGTCTGGGTGACTGAGTGAGACTCCAACTCAAAAAAAAACCCCACAAAGATATCTTATGTAATGGATTGGAAGACTTAATATTGTTAAGATGACAACAGTCCTAATATTGACCTGCTGATTCAGTACCATCCCTCTCAAAATTCCAAGTGCCTTTTTTATGGAAATGGGTAGGCTGATACAAAAATTCATTTGGAAATGCAGAAGAATCACCCAATAGACAGAGAATAATAAGAAAACAACCAGAATAGTCAAAACAACCTTGACAAAAAAGAAAAAGATTAAAGAACTCACATTTCCCAAATGAAAACCTACTACAAAGCTATAGTAGTCAAGAAAGTGTGGACCTGGCATAAGGTTAGAAATACAAATTATAATATATAATGGAGTTGGGAAACCAAAAATAAGCCAGTACACCTATGGTCAGTAATTATTGGCAGGTATGCTAAAACCATGCAGGGAGGGAGAATAGACTTTATGTCAAAATAAACTGGCACAACTGAATATCTACATGCAAAAGAATGACTTTAGACCATTATCTCAAATATAAACCAAGGGAGCAGCATAGAGATTCTGGAAGCAAAGCCTCAATTTCTCAACCAACTCCTCTTCGACTAAGCCTCCAACAATAACCACTGGGGAGAGAAGAACCTATTCAGTAAACAGTGCTGGGAAAACTGCCTGCCCACATGTAGAAAACTGAAACAGGACCCCTACCTATCACCATGCACAAAAATCAACTCTAAATGGATCAAAGAAATAAATGTAAAACCTCAAACTGTAAGAATCCTAGAAGAAAATGTAGAAAAACACTCTTATGGAAGTTGGAATAGGCAACCAATTCCTGATCAACTCTCTAAAAGCAAATGCCATAAGATAAGATAGACAAATGGGACCTAATCAAACGGGAAAACTTCTACAAAGCAGAGAAACCATCAAGAGAGCAGAGAGACAGAACACAGAATGGGAAAAAAATATTCACCATCTGTAAATCTGACAAAGGCCTAACATCCAGGATCTACAAGGAACTCAAATGTGCTGAAAGGAAAAAAAAACTATCTTACTAAAATAGGCAACAGATATTGTTAGACACTTCTCAGAAGAAGACATATGAGCAACTAATAGATACATGGAAAAAGTGTTCAGCCTCTCTAATCATCAAAGCAATGCAAATTAAAACCACACTGAGATACCACCTAACTCCAGGCAGGATGGCCATCAAGAATAATTCAAACCACAGCAGTTGCTAGAGAGAATGGGGGGGTGGGGCGGACTAGAACACTTCTACACTGTTGGTGGGAGTGTAAACTAGTACAACCTCTGTGGACAACAGTGTGGTAATTTCTAAAAGATCTAAAAATCGACCTTCCACATGATCCAGCAATCCCCCTTCTGGGAATATACCCAGAGGAACTCAAATCACTCTATAAAAAAGATACCTGCGCACGCATGTTTGTTGCAGCATTATTCACAACAGCAAAAACATGGAACCAACCTTGCTGCCCTTCAAAAGTGGACTAGATAAAGAAAGTATGGTACATGTACATGATTATGAATATTATGCAGCCATAAAGAAAAACAAAATTATGAACTTCACAGCAACTTGGATGGAATTAGATCCAATCTATAATGCTCAGTGATCTATCACAGAAACCAAGATCGGAGTCCAACATGTACTCACTCATAAGCAGACCCAGAACATTTATCATAATGCTATAAGAAAGGCATTGTCAGCAGTGGGACACGGCCAGGGGAGGGGGGGCACATAACATCAACAAGAGTACCAAACTTTCCCTGTATGATGACCACTTACGTACCTAACCATGAATTGTAGCCCATGTGTTTCAAATAATCTTAAAAAGAAGAAAAAAGGAAATCAAATAAGACCCAAATAAGTAAAGAGACATACCATGTTCATGGATTGGAAGATTCGATATAGTATAGAAGTCAATTCTTCTTAAGTAGATCGATAGATCTAATAGAATTTCTATACAATTTTCAGAAAAGCTTTCTGTAGATATAGACAAGTTTTTTCAGAAATGTATATATGAGAAAGCAAAACACTTATGATAGCTAAACATTTTTATTTTATTTTATTTTACTTATTTATTTATTTATTTATTGAGTTGGAGTCTCACTTTGTCGCCCAGACTGGAGTGCAGTGGCCGCTCCCGGCCACTGCAGCCTCGACCTGCTGGGCTCCCGCGATATTTCCGCCTCAACCTTCCGAGTAACCGGAATTACAGGTGCACACTACCACGCGCGGCTAATTTTTTGATTTTATTGAAGAGATGAGGTCTCGCCTGCCCAAGTGCATCTCGAACCCACGGGCTCAGGCAATCCACTCACCTCAGCCTCCCAAAGGCGTGGGATTACAGGCTGAGCCACTGAGCCTGGCTAGCTAAACATTTTTAGAAGAAAGAAAAATGTTGGAGAAATTACTCCACCCAGTGTTAAGGCTTACTATACAGCTATAGTAATCAACACAGTGTAGCATTGGCAGAGATTAGTGGGACAAAATAGAGAACACAGAAATAGAATGTTACGAATAGACTCAACTGATTCTTGACAAAGGTACAAAAGCAATTCAATAGAGAAAGAATAGCTTTTCAATAAAAGGTACCAGAGCAACTGAACTACAGGGAGAAAAAAGAAAGGTGTGCTTAAATGTAACATACAAAGTTGCAAATATAGAAAAGCATAGCAGGAAATCTTTGGGACTTAGAGCTAGGTGAAGAGTTATTATACGTAACATCAAAAATTTGGTCTGTAAAAGACCCTGTGCCAACAATGAAAAGACAAGCTGCAGACTAGGAGAAAATATTTTCAAATAACATGTTCTAGAAAGGACTTGTATCTAGAAGACAAACTCTCAAAACTTATAAAACCAAATACTTTAATTTTAAAACCAACAAAAGACATGTTGAAACATTTCACCACAAAGGACATGCAGATTGCAAATAAGCACATGAAAAAATGTCCAACATCGTAATCCATTAGAGATATGAAAATCGATACCACAATAAAATATATCTTCACACTAAGAGTAATGGTTTGGAAAAAAACAAACAAACAAACAAGCAACAAGAACAAGAAAACATAGTACCAAATGCTGGTGAAGATGCAGAGAAAGTAGAAATGCATAGCAACCCTGACAAATGGCCAGTTTCTTAAAAGCTAAACACATACTCGAGTACTTGCAATATAAATGCACTCCTTGGCAGTTTTTCCAGAGGGATAAAAACTTATGCTTATGCATAAACCTGTACAAGAATATCCATAGTAGCTTAATTCTTAATAGCTAGGAACCATAAACAACCCAAATGTTCTCCAAGGGGCGAATGGTTAAGCAAAATGAGGTGTATCGACACCACTGGATACTACTTAGCAATAGCGAAAGAAATGAATTCTTTGTACACACAGCTGCTTGGAGGAACCTCGGGGAAATCAGGCTGACAGAGAGCGCCAATCCCAAAAGGTCCCATACCGTATGACTCCATTTGTATAATGTGCTTGAAATGATGAGAGTATAGAGATGCAAGCAAAGTAGTGGTTGTCATGTGTGAGGGGTGGGGGGTTGGGGGGTGGCCTAAATGGGTAGCAGGAGCCAGCTGCTCCATGACGTAACTACTGCACCGACTGAATACTGTGGGAGGTATGCAAATCTCCACACACACGCAGGGAGAAAAACCTAGAGAACCTGAGTAAGCTCTGTGTTATTTACCAACGTTCGTTTCCTGGGTTTTGCATTGTAATTAATTTCCTATGCTCATACGAGATGTTTCCATTGAGAGAGACAGGTGAAAGATAAATGAGACTTCCCAAAATACATCTTGCAACTTTTTGTAAACCTGTATTTCAAATTACAGTTAGAAGAAGTTTTTTTAAAAGGATGAACTATTGATACACTTTAAAATAGAGATGAATTTCAAAATAATTACACCAAGTAAGAAGCCAGACAAAACTATGTGCATGGTCTATGATTCATTCGAATACAACTTTGGAAATGCAAATCAATCTTTGGTCATAGAAAGCACAGCGGTGGTTTCCTGGGACTATTGGAGAGGAAGGATGCAGAAGGGAGAAGTGGTTCGAGAACCCAGGGGAATTTGCGTGTGATGACCCACATGTGCAAACACGTGTCAGGACTCATCAGATTGCATACATTCAATGCAGTTTGTTGGATGAAAACTATACTTCAATAAAATTACTTAAAAAAAAAACTCTCCCAGAGAAGAAATTTTTCAAAATTTTCCACAGCTACTTTATGAGGTTGGTGTAATTTTGAAATCAAATCAATGACAGTAGAAGAAAGCAAACATGGTGGCCCATTCTTAGGAAATAAATACAGAGATCCTAAATAAAATACATTAAGTCAAGGTCATACTAAAACTGCTAAATATCTGAACATTGGAAAACCTAGGAATAGATTTTGTTTCATGTGAAATACTGTTTATTATAACACACTGGTATTTAATGTGCCACTAAGAAGGAAAAACTTTTCTGTTTAAAAAAAGAACAAAAAAACACAACTCTTCTGAACTTATAACAGGCTATTGATTGTAAGATACATCTCCATTTTGGCAATATGAAAATGTGTGTCTTAGATAGATGATAATTAGCAACTAAAATTAGTCAAAGAAAAATCTAATGTATGACTCATGCTTTAACAAAGGAATATATATGGACTGTACCAATAGATACTAAAAAAAGCCTAAATCAAGCTTACCATTTATTCATGACTTAAAAATAGGCTATTTTAATAAGAAATAGAAGTTTTCTAAATTGATACAGAATATCTACCAAGAACACTGAATGGTGAAACATTAAAAGTGTTTTCTTTAACACAGAAATCATGATAAGCACAATAAGTCAGCTAAAATGAGACAAAACAAAAAAGAGACATTAAGATTTCTTACTTAAAAATTCGAGAAATTTATACACACTATTATAATTAACTGGAGTAAATGATTGAATATCAGATAGATTTGCAAAAATTAAAAACATTTCTATTGGTTGGCAATAACCAGGTAAAATAGGTAATAAAATAGAAGCTCCTAGCAATGGTAACAAAGAAAACAAATTATATAAGAATAATTTTAAATAAACAGACAAGCCCTCTGTGTATAAAAATGATAACTTAATTGAAAGGCATAACAAATGAAGAGCTGAACAAATGAAGAACTCTATCATCATAATGTCTGCCAGCACTCAATAGGTTTTAAATGTCAGTGCTCCCAAAACGAATCCAAAAACTCAATGTCAAACTAATCCAAATCCCAATAGTTTTTTCTGAAATTTGCCAGCTGATTCTAATATTTATATAGAAAGTTAAGAGCCCAAGAGTAACAAACATGATTTTCACAAAAGAGTAAGAAGGGAAACACAATATCAGATTTGAGGTTTATTATTAAGCCATAGTCATTAAAACAACCTATTGCAGGAGCAGGAAAAATTGGAACAAAATCGAGAGGGCAAAAAGGTATCTGCTCATATATAAAAACCTGATACATGACCATGATGTTGTTACACACAATTCGTGGAGAATGTGTGGATTCCACTAGATAGTACTACTGACAATTGTCCAACTCACATGGGGACAGAAAACTTTAAACTTTTGAAGAAAAAGATAAAAGAACATTTTTAAGATAAGCATGTCACCAAAAAGCAAAATACATAAAGGAAGAAGCCATACTACCATAAAGTTTGGACCATTTGCCCCGTCTATGTAAACTGAGGCAGGGCAAGGCTTGCACAGATAGATGCCCACTTAGGGAACAGGGTCACAGCCTCACCTCCCCGGGGGAAGTTGAAGGCGGGTGGGTGCTGCACAGCCGGTCATCATGGGAAAGGGAGGTGCTGATGTCCTGAGAACCCAGGCTCCTTGCCAACAATCCACTGGCTTCTCTGAAAGGTTGACTACCAAAAAACTCACCCATGTTGGTCCTACATCAAAGAATGAATAAAGAGCACACCTCAGGTAGGGGGTGGCTTTCACTTCCATCCCATTCACCAAAATCTCCGTCAGGCCCACCCTGGGAATAGCTGGGCTGTGACTCCCACAGGGTCAGAGACTTGCATTGACCCTGGTGGAAGAACAGCTGCCTCTGGGATCAGCCACATAAACCCATCAGAGTGAGGTCAGTATTTGAGCAGAATGGATGCTTGCACAAGCTAAGTGATCGGTAAGGCTGTGTCTAAGGGGCAGAGACAGGGAAGTGTTGGAGCAATTAGGGGAATGGCTTTGCCCAGGTGGGCTGCAGTCAACTGGCATTGCAAGGGTACACAAGGAGAAAAAGTCATGGTCCCAGTCCAAAGGGAACACATCATCTAATTGTCCATTTAGCCCCAGCACCATGCCTTTCAAAGAGTAGACGTGAAATGCACATGTTGACTTAACCCATGAAGGGGCGACATGATATGCTACACAAAAGGGAAGGGACGGGCGTCTACAGGCCAGGGATTTCGCTATAACTTGTTTAGTCCTAAAAACACATCTTAGAGTGAGTACTGTTCTCCCCTCTTAGAATGGACAAGTGCGATTAAGCGATACAGCCCAGGTGGCGAATTAAGGACTCCAAGTCCTGCACTCCTCCCTCCTTCCTCCCAGCCAGCCTTCCCTGGGAGGGAGGCGGAGCTGGGGAAAATTCAGAAAAGTCTAGAAAAGCATCAGATGCCTCAAGGAGTTTCCAGGAGTCCTTCAGATGGGAGTGGGAGCCGGGCCTGAGCAGAGGCCTGCCACGCATCCTGTGCGTGTGTGGTGTGGAGGGGCGGGGGCGGAGCTGGGAAGCCTGGCCCACTACGGATGGGGAGGAGTGTCTCGGGACACTCCGCCTGGGCCAAGTGCTGGCAGCACAGCTGCTCCCAGTTGTGAGCGAACATGTCCAGCTGATGCACTTCCGGTTTGACACGGGTGCTATTTGATTCTCCCTCCCCAGTTAAATGCTGCAATTCTACCAGTCATGGCCATCACTTCGCAATAACAAACATGCAATTAAGTTGCTGTGTGTGGACGCTGGTTTGTGATGTAAAACAGCTTTGAATTGCTTATATTGGTGATTCTGGAAGGAAAAAAGAGAGAATTCTCCCTGCTTCGAGTCCAGGCCCTTATCTTATTTTCGCACATTTTCTCTTCTCAAAGTCATGTGTTCATATTTGTTCATTTCTCACAGGAAATGAGCTCGTGTTGTTAAAAAGTCGTTCGCAAGCAGTGCGCATCCTGCTGGAGCTAGGAGGCAGGTGCCCTGCCCTCACCACTAACGGGATCCTCAGTCATTCACTTCCGTGGAAACCTGACGTAGCACTCGCCCATGATTCAAGGGACTCCTCAAGATTCTCTTCTCACCTAGAAGGAGCCCTGGCAGAGAGCTATGGAAACCCCACCATACACAAACACACACACACACACACACACACACACACACACACACACACACACACACACACCCCGAAAGAAAGGAGCCATCCTGCTCTGGGTCCACCCCTGCCCTCCACAGCCCGGGCCTTTGCTCAGGGTCCCGTGGATCAGAAACAGTGTCCTGGCCATGACTCAGTCGGGGTGGGGGAGGTTACCCAGCTTAGAGAGGACAGGCTGCAGAGGTGACGGAAAGGCTATTGAACCAAGACAGCACTCGGCCCAGTGGCGGAGAGGAAATGTTCTGAAGAAAGTTCTGGCCCAGGGAAGGAAGTCATGAAAGACCCTGGGAAGCTGACACAGAAGACATGGCCAAGCCTGGGCCAAGGCCTGGGGCAGGTTGGCTGGGCGACCACACGTCCCTGTGTTGGGGATGTGGGAAGGGGATATTCAAGAAGGCCTCCCTGGAGAGGCCGGGGGGCGAGTAGATTCGTGTGGCTACTTCTGTGAGGCTCGTTTACCTTGAGAGGTGAAGACACAGCACATACATGTGTGTGCACACAGACACACATGAACTCACACGCGTGAAGAAACCATTTCTCCAAGTAGTGGCAAGCCACACACCAGCTGCTAGGAATCCTGAGGAGGAGGAAGGTGGGAGGCTTGCACACCAGCCACGGGTCAACACCGCCCGGGGGCTTAGCTCCCTTCAGCCACGTCTGCTGTCCTGGAGTCCCATTTTCCCCACCCCGTGGTGGGCAGGGAATCCAGATTCCGCTCCGAAGACCCCAAGGCCAGCCTGAGGCCTGCAGCCACCCTCATTGGACTGACCACCGCCTCTTGCCAGCCAGCGCTACCACACCAGTGACCAGGACGAGATCATGTGTCTGTCCACCAGGGCCAGGCGCTTGGACTTGGCTCTGCCTCCACCAGGCCAGAACTGAGGTGTCAAGGTTTGTAATCAATGCACCCGCTGCCAGCAGGCTCTGGTCTGGAGTTTCAGAACCACCCTGCTCAGCAGAGCACCTGGGGAAACTGGTGTGGGGGAATCGAGATTGTCAGGGGGCCAGCCCGGAAACTGATAAAATCACCCCACCTCTGAGCCTCTGTGTCTCGGCTGCTGATGGGGTTCATGAGTGGTTTCCCACCATGCCACCAAGGGTGAGTGGGAGGCCCCAGGTCTGCAATATAAGCCACTCAGCGGCATGGGTTGGGGGTGGCCAGTACCAGGAGGCCAAGCCCACATGGATCTGTGATAGTCACTGCCTTCTCCAAGAAAGGCATCCCCCTTTGACATCCTTGGCGGCCCGGCTTTCTCGCAGGCTCCTCGCTCCCCACCATTGAGTCTGCTGAGGCTGCCATAACAACACACCACAGGCCGGGCTCAGTGGCTCAGCCTGTAATCCCGTGCTTTGCGAGGCTGAGGTGAGCGGATTGCCTGAGCCCGCAGGTTCGAGACCCTCCTGGGCAACTTGGCGAGACCGCATCTCTACAGTAAATCAAAAAATTAGCTGGGAGTGGTAGCGCGCGCCTGTAGTTCCAGCTACTCGGAAGGCTGAGGCGGAAGGATCGCCGGAGCCCAGCAGTCGAGGCTGCGGTGGCCGGGAGCGGCCACTGCACTCCAGTCTGGGTGACAGAGTGAGACGCCAACTCAAAACAAACAAACAAACAAACACACAAAGCAAAACAAAAACAACACACTGCAGATGGGGAAGCTTCAGCAACAGGCATATATTCATTCTCTCAGAGTTCAGGAGGCGGGACACGCAAGAACGAGACGAGGGCAGGTCTGGCTTCCCTTGAGGCCTCCCTCATTCTTTCTGTGTCCTCACACGGCCCCTTCTCTGTGCCTGTGCAGCCCGGCTGTCTCTTCCTCTTCTAATCAGAATGCCCATCCGACTGGATCAGGCCTTACCCTGAAGACCTCGCTTTAACTTAATCACCACTTGCACGGCCCTGTCTCCAAATACAGTCACATTCAGAGGCGCCGGGAGTTCGAACTTCAACACAGAGATTTGGGGGATGCAATTTAGCTCGCAATTCTTCCCACGGGCCTCTCCCCCGTCTCTGCTCCGTGCTGCATGGAGGGTGGCATGGGGGAGTTCTCTCTGCATTTACTCCGTCAGTGATTTAACCAATCCGTGGCCTCACATCCCATCTTTCGCCCACACATTGGGTGTAGGGGGTGGGGAAATGTGGAGGGAAGGATGGTGGCCCTGCCCTGGGGGCAGGGTCGGAAAGGGAAGGAGGGGATAGCAGTGGCTGCATGGCGTGGCCTGGGTCAAGGCGGAGGCCCTGGGGGGGACACCTCACCGCAGTCACTCCTCCTTGGAGCTGTTCTGGAGCCTTCTTTGAGGGGATCAGAACCACAGGCTGAGCCACTGTGATCAGAGAGCAGCCTAAGCAGGACTCTTGCAGTATCACTCAGCTCCCAGCAGCCTTGCTGGGGCATGGGCAGGTCCTTTGCCTCCCCTGGGAAGACGAAGGGACAACCGTAGATGAGAGGAGAGTGAGAAGTCCTCGTGCACTAAGGCACGTTCACAACTCTGTCCAGATCATCCCAAAATAAGAGGGGACAGCCGGGCCCAGCCGTTTCCATAGTGGAAATCCCCACCCTCTGCGACTCATGCCACAATCCCCTCCTGCACGATGAATGCCTCCAGCTGGCCTGGACACAAGGAGCCTGACAGACTGACAGGACAGGCCAGCCACCGAGGGGGCGGCTGCAAGCCTCAGAGACCTCAGAGCCAGCAGACGCCTTCCCCCAGGGTTAGTGCAAGGCCCTCTCTAAGACCCACGCTTGCGGCAAGCTGCTCTTTTCACATTCAAGTGTGTCCCCTTTAGAAGCTGAAAAAGATCTCTTTGCCTAGTGAGACATTGCTCATTGCTCATTGCTTCCTGAGACATCCAGGGAAGGACACTGCAGAGCCCGGGGCCTCTGACCAAGACTGCAGGGAACAAGCCTGAGTTTGGAGGGAGGGTGACCGGAACCCGGGAGAAAGCCTCTGCAGGGCCTAATTGTGCAGTCTCTAGGCCCCCAGGAGGCAGCGTGACTGGGATGAAGGAGGAACCGGGACCACAGCAAGGCCCTCGTGGAAACAGTGACGGTCAGTCGGGCCCTGGGGGCCTCGCAGAGTGCAGTCTGAAGCATGGATGGGAGGGCAGCCACAGAGCGCCCGGCCAGCGTAGAAGCCCAGCATGAAGAGAATGGGGCCGGCAGGCCCAGAGGAGGGGCGCCTGCTGCGTGTCTGAGTTGAGAAGAGTTCCCGAGGACTTTCTAAGGCCCCGAGAACCCCTTCCCGTCCTGTCCTTCACGTGCCTCCCGCCTCCACGGTTGCACGTCTCGCATGCCCGCACGTTTCTGTAACAAGGTGCGTCCCCGGGCAGTCTACTGAATTCTGCCTTCATTTGGATAAGAGGCTCTCAGAAGAAGACTTACTTGTCCAGTAGCGCCACCCCCACCAGTGACTGATGCCAACGCTGGTGCCGAGCCACCAGAACTGACGGACTCTGCCTTCCAAACAGCTTACACGAGCTTCTTCCTCTTGGCCACTGAACGTTCCCTATCTCTTCTCAAGAGCAGAAAACTGAGGAACCATCACAGAAAGTGCACCCTGTCATCACTTCTCGTCAGGGTGTACAGAGTTCTCCAGAAGGGTCCTGTGGCTTCTTTCGTTTCTCAGGAAATTATACAAATCACTGAATTTCTGACGTCATCCTCATGACCACTTGCCTTCAAGATGCCCACGCTCGCCGGACAAAGGCCTTTTTGCTCGCTAGAAACTTTTATGAGTTCACAAGCGGGCAATCTCGCCTCTGACAAGCTCCTTGGAGGAGTGTTGTGATCAGTGTGACCTTTCAGCAGCGCCTGTCCGGCCGTTTTGTGGACGCAGACGGTGGCTGAGCTGCTGACAGGCTGACACCGAAGGCTGCTCCCCACTCACCTCTGCTGTGAGATGGCTCGATACAGCGTGCTCAGAACCCGGCTTCATGGGGCAGACACCGGGCCTGACTGTGAGGGTGTCTGTGAGGTGGTTCCTGCAGGAACGCTCCTTGGCACAGGCGGACAGGAAGGGTGGCACTGGTCCCAACTAGACACAAGACAGAGCATGTGCAAAAAATGTAAAATAAAAGCCTCGATGACCTCACTCCAGCCAGTCCCACAAACCCCATTGTCCGGGCAGAGCCTGAGGGGTGGAGGGAAACATGATGTCCTCAGGGCGCCAGAGACACTGACATGCCTTCTGCTCCACTTGGAGCTCTGTGAGGTTGGAGCCTTCCTCAGGGTTGCCGGGCACGGGTGCTGCTCACGGGTGCCTGCTGTGCTTGGATTGTTTGTGTCCCTCCTCGAGTCATGTTGAAACCATCTCCCATGCAGGAGTGTTGAGAGGTGGGGCCGTTAGGAGGTGCTTAGGTCACAGGGCTTCTTCCTCTGAATGGGATACAGGACCTTATAAAGAAGTGTCCTCACAGTCCTTCCACCTCCACAGGTGGGGATGTGGCTCTCAAGGCCTCATCTTGGAAATGGAGAGCAGCCTTCACCATGCCCCAAACCTGCTGTCGCCTTGACCTTGGACTTCCCAGCCTGCAGGACTGTGAGAAGTATCTGCTTTTCATGAATTCCTCAGCCTTGGGCATTTTGTTCTAGCAGCATAAACAGACTAAGACAGTGCCCCTAGGTGTGTGCAGCTGTTTCCATCACCTCAGCTTCCACATAGAACCCAGCAGTCTTTTCCTCCCTTTCCCTCAAACAGAGTGACTTGGGCAGGCAAAAACCATAAAACTGAAAACCCAACTTGCTGAGTGTCAGGGGGGAGTTCAGGCTGTGCAAATAATTTTAAAACCTGTACTGAGGCCCTACCTTCACAAGTGATTTTGTCCAGCTGAGGCTGAGAGCAGCTCTCCTTCCTGGTGCCCCCTCAGCCTCCCAAGTAACTGGGCACCAGTGCAGCAAGACTGGGCACTGCAGGCTAATCAGGACCCTCCCCGGGGACTCAGTGGATGAGACTAGACCCCCTTCAGTGTCCTCATTCTTAGTATTCACTGGTTTTCCTCCCTCATGTGTCACACTGTGTTTCTTACTGTCTTTTCACCTGGTCTCTACCCTCTTCACTGGCGGGTCATTTCTACGACGGGCAGCTGTCATGAATGCTGGCTCTCAATTAATGTGTGCCAGGTACACACAGCAGTGAGCACCCTCCAGCGTTCCAGGTGAGCCAGTGAAGAAATCTCACCAGCAAGGTCAGTGTACTATGGAGAAAACAGCCATTCTACCAAGAAAGGACCACAAAACCTCCCTGGGAAAGCACCTCCCCTTGAAGCTTCCCAAAGATAGCTGGCCATCCACCACACAGTGAGGCTGGCAAAGGGAAGGAAGGAGGCCAAAAGGGTATTGCTCTGGGGTGAAGGTGTGCATGCAGGCTGGCCCGGCAGGGTGTGGATGCCTGGGGCAGTGGTGACTGAACACAGGGTACGAGAGGCCATCTTCCTGCCTGGAGTGTGCCCTCCTAGCAGCACACTGGGATCGTCTGGGGAACTTGGAAAACTCTGACGCCCTGGTCTTCATCTTCCATGGCAGAATTGCTGGGCGTGGGGCTGCCGGGAGTGGGGTAAGTCATTCCGAAGGGCAGCCAGGCTGGCTCAACTCCACAACTCGATCGGCAGAGCAGCAGGGGCGTTTTGGCTGGGACACGGGGGCATGGGAGGTAGCAGAGACTTGCAGGTGGATACAGTTAGAAAACTACAGAGACCCTCTAGGGGAGAGGGAGTGAGCGGTTAGAATGAGCGTGGACTTGGGAAAGTGGAGTCTCCTGCCTTGATGACAGACCATGAGGTGCAGTGGGCAAGGGAGAGAGATGGGAGGCGACAGCCGTGTCCAGGTTTTTCCCTTAAGTGACCAGGACAGTCGCATCATTCATGGGAACAGCACAGGACAAGAAAAGGTCCGGGAGAAGCGTGGAAGGTTCTACCTGAACAGGCTGATCAGAGGAGTCCTGGGCTGCCTATGGGGAGTGCAGAAGGCAGTGGGACACATAAGAAAGTAGATTCAACACATGACTTTGGTTAGGTTTACATGGAATGGAACTAGTTCAGGAAGTAAAAGAAAAGCTACCTTCGTGCAAAAAACTCCATCTTGGACCTGGACCTGGATGAGGTGGGCAGTTTCTGAAGAGGAACCAGGGTCCGATTCACTTCTGAGGAACCTGGCCTGGTGAGTCACCCCAGCACTGCACCATAGGGACAAAGAAGACACAGCAGGGTCAGCAGGGCGGGGTGAAGGATCGGAGTTGGAGCGAAGACAGGGGACGGGCCGTCCCTGAGAGTGGGGAAGACCTTGAGTCTGAGGCGTGCTGTCACGTCCTGCTGCCAACACACTTCAGAGTGTACCGTACTCTTTGGCCCTGAGCAGAGAGATTCCGTTTCCACACATCCTTAAAGGCTGGGGAGTTTTTCTTCTGATGTAGGTTGGGAAATCAGGGAACCAAGGTTGTTAGAATTATATTGAAAATAGCAACAGATAGGGTGGGGGGAGACAATAGCAATGGACAGACTGGAGGGGGAATGAAATATTCAATTCTCTGACTGGTAAGTAAAACACAAGAAGCAGAGTGAGTGGATATCATCATGGTTTTTCTACCTCGAGGTTTTTCTGCTACAGTCCTGGTTTCCAATGCGTTCTCACAAGCTGAGAAGATCATATCACATCTGAAGAAGTATGACGTTTTTAGCCATTTGGACCATAGGCTGACAGTTGCCTAAAAGACAAAAAAATGCTATGGAGTATAGCTGAGTTTACTAAGTAACCGTTGTACAGGAGAATATCACCTTGACAGAATTTTAGAAGCATTCAGGGAGGAGACCCCTAGCATGATATTAATAGGGTTTTAGAGTATGAGCCAGATTACTTTAAGGCTGGTCTTGCGAGGAAAGCAACTGATTGGAATTGGAAAGGGTTTTTGTAGAAGAGAATTGGATCCGTGGGCACAGACGGGCAAAGGTCTTGAAGTGAGTATTGGTGTACTGAGCTTTGATAAAGAAGTGGTTTTGCATACCTCCCTGTCTTATCTTCTAGGAACAAGTGCTTTCCAAAGAGAGAAGCTAAATTAGTTTTGCTTGGTCCAATATTGTTTCGTACAGACAACAGGAATGTAGATTACAGTCCTCAGATACCATATCTAACTTTTTTGAGAATGGTTTTTGAAGCAATTAAGATGAAAAAATAAGTAAGAATGTTTTGAAGTGAAATGTATTCTTCCAAGTAATTCATCTGTGCTGTTGAAAGCCCTTCATACCTGCCCTGTGGTTAGACAAGGTTGATGTCTGAAGCTGTGTTGATTTGATCCTTTTAGAGGCCAAAGAAACCAGGTTGTCTTGGTTTCAGCCATCACAGGCCTTGAAGCTGGTAAATAACACAGCCAGCACTGAAGTCAAGGTGTGCTAATTTTAAAGCCCAGGTGCCACCAGCTATGTGCCATTTTGTGCAGGCACTATGTCTTGATTAAATCACTTTTTTTTGGTGGCGGGGGGGATCGAGAAAGTAGGAGTTTTATTAAGAAGACAGGAAAACTTCTGGCTGAGTAAATCACATTTTCACACAATCAAGATGATAGCTTGCCGGGCTCGGTGGCTCAGCCTATAATCCCACGCCTTTGGGAGGCTGAGGTGAATGGATTGCCTGAGCCCACGGATTCGAGACCCACCTGGGCAGCGAGACCTCATCTCTACAATAAATCAAAAAATCAGCCGGGCGTGGTAGCGTATGCCTGTAATTCCAGCTACTTGGAAGGCTGAGGCGGAAGGATCGCCGGAGCGCAGCAGGTCGCGGCTGCGGTGGCCGGGAGCGGCCACTGCACTCCAATCTGGGTGACAGAGTGAGACTCCGACTCAAAATAAAAAAAAAAGATGATAGCTTACTGTGCAACTTTTCAGCACCAGACACGATGCAAGAGGCTAATGACACAAGATAAAAGAGCATAATTCTCTGTCTGAAGAAGCCAGGACTCTTGTGAGGACAAAACAATTAGAGTACAATATGATATGTTCAACAATGGGCTTTTACCAGACAGGATGGATGTCTGCTTGAGACATCGTTTTGTTTTGTGTGTTTCTTTTATTATAAGGGAGCAGCATGGTGTGGGAGCCATCAGAATGTAGGAGTAGGGAACGCTTAATGGCAATTTCGGTGGGAGTGGACTCTGAAAGGACGTGTGGAGTTTTCCAGATAAAGACGGGTGGAGGCAGAGTGTACTGGCAGGTTCACAGGTGTTTCCGGAGTCATCTGCTCCACCAGGAAAAGCAGGTGAGTCCCCCACCGTGCAAAACAGCAAACACCAGCCCTTTTGCCAGGAATGACACCTCTTCCCCTGGGGCCCGGTGAGCAGAAGGCGATCCCATTCGGGTGAGTCCTGTCGTCACCGTTAAAGGACTGCAGAGCCCAGCCCTGTGGCGCCCAGAGCAAGGTGGTGTCTGGGTGGCGTGTTTTCCATGAGGCCCAGAGGAAAGGCTGGGTGCAACAGAGGTGCAACTTAGCGCGTGAGACGTCAGCACATTGCAGGGGGAAAAAGCCTAAAACCTAACAAGGTAGCAGAGAAGGAGGGGTGAATGAGAAGGTGGCCTCCCGCTTGGGGCAGAGGACGGAGCGCAGCGGCCGGGGAGCTGAGTGGGGGTGGCAGCTCCTGGCTCCCGTTAAGAGTTGGCGTGTGAGATACATCACAGACGCAAAGTGACTTTCCCTCGGAACGCATGCTGCTTCAGGCATGCCAAACATTGCACAGAGCTCAGCATGCATAATTCATGCATCATCTCTCTAACATTTCTCGTGCCCAGCACTCTTGAGTGGAATGGCATACCAATGAGGTTGCGTGGGGTGCTGCCTGCCTTGGCTTAGCGGATTTTGGAGATGCTCGGGTGGAACTGGTGCAGCTCCTTAAAGTCCTCCCTCTCCTTGTGGGGTCCAAGGAGGGAAAATGCAGGGGAAGGCAAGACACAAGTGCCTTCTAGAAAGCCCTGCTGAGGAATGCGCCTGTAAAGAGCTTGCCAACAGGAAATATGCTTATGTGGGAGAGGAGGCAGGAAGGGGAGGACAAAGAGGAGGAGGAGAAAACCAAATCAATGTGGCCTTTTGTTTTGTGACCTGCAAAGACTAAAGCTCCACTCCTGGGGTCATCAAATAACAACTAAAGATATGAACCATCATTTACTGGGCTTCTACCATGTGCCAAATATAACATCAATCCTTCAAATAAAGATTGTTCTCCCCATTTTATAGATGAGGTTATCAATGCTGAGGAAAACCAAATAACATGTCAACATACCTATGGTCCATAGCAGGAATCCCAGGCCTCACGCTCAGTGCATCGGGATTCCAGGAAAGGGGCTGAGTCTTCTTTCCACTGGTTTCTGACCTAACGCGTCTGCATATGCTTATTCCAGTGCACGTCTCCAAGTCCAAGGCGGTGTGACAGAAAGCAGCATAAGGGCATCAGGCAGAAACTCTGACCCAGATGCCCATTCTCCACTGACATCAGCAGAGGTTCCAGCTGATGGACTTGCTACAGCAAGATCCAGAGGTTTGGGGAGTGATTTTTCCCTGGCTTTTCTCCCTGATGCATGTCTAAATAAGTCTCCAAGTTTTCAGGCACTCCATGACTAAATTTACAGAGCTGTCAAATCCACGCTTTGTAACTCAGTTTGAAACTTAGTTCAAACTCTGCCTTTGTTTAAAACACATAGGTGTTTCTGAGATGCTTGGTGAATTCCAGAGGTTAAGACTATGTCTGACAGGCTAGGTAATGCTGCCTCTAATAAGACAGCAAACCTCTTCAAAAACTGCATTCTGGGAGCAGTCTCTTGGTCAGTACTGGATCATCCAGCCAGTGAGGATCTGGGTGATCGCTGAGTCATTGTTCTCAAAGCGTGGTCCCTGGACCCGAAATATTAGCATCATCTGGGATGACTACCTGCCAGAAATGCAAATTCCCCAGCCCCACCCCAGACACGAAAGTAGATTTTAACCAGCTCCCCAGCTAATTCTGGTCGTATTCAAGCATGAGAGCCACTGCTCTTGGCCAACCACAGCCAGCCCAGTTTTAACCACACGCCCCAACCTTTGATTCAGGAATCAAAGGTTCTTACCGTCATGTGAACCAGGCGCCACACACTGTTCTAAGCCCTTTATACGCGGTATCTTGTTTAACTTTCAAAAAGCCTTGTGAAATATTTCGGTGTCACAGATAAGAGAATGGACAGTTGGAGATGTTGAACAGTGGGCGCAGGGTACACAGGAAGTGGTGGGAGCTCGTTTTCCATGCTGCATTCCCTCATTTGAAGCTTATGTCGATACTGACACACGGAGGGTGACAGACGAAGAAGAGGCCCGTTCAAAGGAGGGTACAGACATAGAGACCAACGTAGTGGGATAGAGAGCCAAGAATCAACCCTTGCGTGTGGCCAATTGGTGTTGGACAACGGCACCAAAAATTTACTCAGAATGGATGAAAGACCTAAAACGTCCCACCCTGCTGCTCAGGAACGTGACCCTAAGAGTTGTGGGGGGCTCTGTCGATATTTTCTTGTTTTAACGACACATAGCAAAATTGACCTTTACCCATTTTAAGCGTAAAATTCAGTGGTATTCGGCAGAGTCACAACTGTGCAACCAGCGTCACCACCCATTTGCAAAACGTTCATCATGCTAAACAGAAGCCGTCTCCACTGAACAATTCCCCATCCTCCACTTCTCCTAGCCTCTGGTAGCCTCCATGATACTTTGTCCCCGTGAACTTGCCTGTTCTACAGACGTCCTTTCAATGGACTGATACAGTATTTGCCGTCCTTCTGTATCTTCCTTATTTTACTCAGCATAATGTTTTCAGTGTTCATCCATGTTATAGCATGTAGCAACATTTCATTTCTTTGTAAGGTCGAATACCATGTCATTGTATGTATGTATATGTCACATTTTATTTATGCAAGTTGATGGTCATTGAATTCGTTTTGCCTTTTGGCTACTGCGAGTAATGCTACTGTGAACACGTGTATTTAAGTATTTAGTTGAGACCCTACTTTCCAGTTTGCGGCTATACACATAGCAGTGGAAGTGCTAGATTGTACGGTAAGGTGATTCCACATTGACTGTTTTAAGAAACAATCAAACTTTTTAATAGCAGCCGTACCACCTTATATCCTCCTCAGAAATCCACCAGGGCTCAAATTTTTTCTGTTTGTTACTTCTTTGGGTATGAAGTAGTATCTCGTTGCAGTTTTGTTTTTTGGTTTTTTTTGTTGTTTCCTTTTTTGTTTTTGTTTTTTGGGGTTTTTTTTGTTTTTTGTTTTGAGTTGGAGTCTCACTCCGTTGCCCAGGCTGGAGTGCAGTGGCATACTCACAGCCACCCCAGCATCAACCTGCTGGGCTCCAGCGATCCTTCCACCTCAGCCTTCCAAGTAGCTGGAACTATAGGCGCGCGCTACCACACCCAGCTAATTTTTTATTTATTGTAGAGACAAGATCTTGCAAGTTGTCCGGACTGGTCTTGAACCCACGGGCTCAGGCAATTCACTCGCCTCGGTCTCCCAAACTGCTGGGATGACAGATTGAGCCATTGAGCACGGCCTCATTGTGGTTTTGATTTGCATTTATCTAATGGCTGAGCATCTTTTCATGTACTTATTGGCCATTCGTATTAATCCCTTATTCGATATACAGTCTGCATACATTTTCCCATTCAGTAGACTGCCTTTTCACCCCCTTGATAGTGTTCTGTGATGTACAACAACTTTTAATTTTGATAAACTCAACAATTGTTTTCATCTGTTGCCTGAACTTTTGGTGTCACATTCAATAAATCATTGCCAAATCTAATATTATAAAATTTCCCCCTATATTTTCCTCTAAGAGTTGTATAGTTTTAGCTCTTATGTTTAAGCCTTCAATCCATTTGAGTTAATTTTTGGATACAGTGTAAGGTAAGAGTCCAATATCTACATTGTGCATGAAGATATCCCGTTTTCCCAGCACCATTTGTTATTAAGACTATTCTTTCCCCCGTGATGGATTTGGGTGCACTGGTCAAAATCTATTGACCAGATACAAGGGTCTATTCCTGAGTCCTCTATTCTATTACACTAATCTAAATGCCTGTACTCATATCAGTCACACGCTATTTTGACTACGGTAGCTTTGTAACAGGCTTTGAAATGGGGACGTGTGAGTCCTTCAACTTTGTCCTTTTCTTCCAACATTGTTTGGCTGTTTGAGTTCCCTGGAGATTTCGTATGCATTTTAAGATGAGTTTTTCCATTTCTGTGAAAAAATTACTGTTTGGATTTTGCTAGAAATTGCAGTGAATCTGTGTTTTGCTTTGAGTAGTATTATCATCTTAACGCTAAGTCTCTCAATGCATGAGCATAATCTGTCTTTCCATTTATGTATGCCTTCCTTAATTTCAGCAATGTTTTATACTTTTCTGTGTGCAGGCCTTTCGTGTTTTTGCTTACATGTATTCCCATATATTTGATTATTTTTGATAATATTGTGAATTGAGTAGTTTTTTTAGCTTCCTTTACAGAATTTTTATGGCTAATATGCAGAAAGCAATTGATTTTTGCCTATTGATTTTGTATCCTACAACTTTGCTTAAAATGTATATTAGCTCTAATAGTTATTTTGTGAAATCTTTGACGCCTATCTGTAAAAGATCATGTCATCTTCAAACAAAAATACTTTTACCTGTTTCTTGACGTCCCTTTTGTTTCTTTTTGTTCTCTAATTGTTCAGGCTATGAATCCCAATCCCAGAGAAATGACAAAATTGAGCATTCTTGTCATGTTATCAATTTTAAAGGAAAGCTTTCAGTCTTTCACCATGTAGTTTGGTGTTCGCTGTGGGCTTCTTAAAGAAGGTCTTTAGTATACTAAGGAAGTTGCTTTCTCTTCTCAGCTTATTAAGTGTTTTTTAATCAGGAAAGGGAGTTGAATTTAACCAAGTATTTTTTTTTTCAGCATCTATTGAGATAATCCTGCTGGGTTTTTTGCCCTTAATTCTACGATGTGTAGTTCAGTCCCAGTACATGGTTATGGAAATTTCATCAGTGTCAACCTATTACCCTGGCAACCTAAACTGCTGTGGGGAAGATATGATCAACCAGAGTACAGCACTTAGGCGCAGTGTTTTTGGCATTCAGCTTCACAGTCCCCACTCATTTCCAAATCTCCTTAGGTCAACGCCTTTTTCTCTTATCTCCTCTTATGAGGTTATTTCATATACTTAAAAATAGGGTGTTTCTTGATCATGGTCTACTCTCCATCCTGGGGCTGGTGACCTCTTCAAAGCTCTTTTCAAGAATGTGTATACATTGAGTTTCGCTTTTCATGCTATTAAGTTCCAAAATTTTTGAAAAAAGCATAATGTCATGTTTTCAATAATATGGTATCATACAGAATAATTTTCTTCTCAATAATCAATAACCCAGTCTAATCATGAAAAAAAAATCGGACAAATTCCATGTAGGAAAACAGCTTGCCTCATGGCAAGACCAATGCCATCTTGAAGTGAAACCACCATAATGATCAGTGTTTGACCCCCACATACCAGGGTGTTCTGCTGTAAGGTTTTGTAAACAAGGCCTGTAGCATGAATAACCTTTCAGAAAGATGCTCTTCTAACCTCCCCACTGGTCACGAGTTTCAGCATGAAATTCTGAAGTGTAACTAGCTGCACACATCTTACTCTAAAAGTTTGCTATGTAAAGAATACTTTCTGGAGGACGGATGCAGAAATTCACCATCTCACAGCCACCTGAGACATGGCTTCTGTTTGTAAGTCCCTACTAAATGTTTCCTTCTAGGAAACTGGATTTGTGGGCTTTTTTCTTTGGCCTCTCTGCTCCCTCGACCATTTGAGGGTGGGTCCGTGTATACCTGCTTACAATGGAACATCCTAATTGAAGGACATTCTTCAAAATACCTGATCAGCATTCACAGAACTGTCAAGGTCATCAGAAACAAGAAAAGGATGAGAGCTATTATCACAGCCAAAAGAAGCCTGGGGAGACATGACAACTAAGTGCTATTTCCGAATGAGGTTCTAGAACAGAAGAAGGACATTGGGTGAATAAATAAAGTATGGACTTCAGTTAAAAATAATATACCAATATTGGTTCATTAATCATGACAAATGTATCGTATTCATGGGAGATGTTAATAATAAGGGAAGCTGCCTACGGAATCAATGGAAAGTCTGCAACTTTTCTGTAAATCTGAAACTGTTACGATGCAAAAAATTCACTTAGATACATCTGTATGCATTTTGGTTACAGCCACAAAAAATCCCAGATTTAAAGGTGGAGGCGGGTAAAAACTAGCAGCAAACCTAAGAATCCAGAAGTAAATCGAGTTTTGCAATATTCTGGCCCCTCCCCTTGCCCTCTGCAGCAGCTCGGCCATCCTCACTGCCTGCCCATGCTATCTGTTGCGTGCCGCAAAACCGACAGGTGGTGTGGTAATTACGCCTTCATCCTGTCTGGTGCCTCTGACTTTCCTTTTTAATCCATCGTTCTAGAGGATCTCAGATGATTTTGAAGGGAGGTAAGGCGTGACACACTAATGACAGAAGCGTGTGGGAACTAGATGTCCTTATGGGGTGCTGGGGACAAGACCCAATCCCCTAGTATTCGAGGGTGTCGTGGCCAAATCAACTCCAGAGGGCTTCAGAGGAACTTTCTTCTCCTTACGGAGAGTAGAAGATGGACGTGATTCTGCTCTCACTGCTTAATCTTGCTCTCTCCCTCAAAAGTGGAAGGGCAGATGTGGATCACAGGAAAGAAGCTAGGCACAGAACGCTCAGTGTTTCCCCCGAAACTCTAACAAGCTTCTTCTAAATGTAGTAAATCTGAGTCCCACAAGTGAGACTCCCAGGATAGATATAAGATGCCATCATTTTGTCTGGTCCAAAGTTCATTTTCCTTTCAATCTTCCCTTGAACCTTAATAATATAAAGGTGCCTGAGGGGGATTTCTAGACATAAATGTTTCATCTTCACAATTTTAGGAGAAATACAACAGGTTCCAATTCCTCTGGCACGGGCTGTTAACCTTGAGAAATAGTTTCAACTCTGCCTTGGCTGCTCTCCCTTTTTCCTGCTTCCTTTATGTGTATCTCTGTTATATACCCTGGTCTTAGTGTTCAGGGTCTTGTGGACTCTGATTTGTTCACTCTGGACTTCCACACCAGCCCTGAGACCACGAAGACAAAGTGAGTTAAGTTCTCTTGCCTCTCAGGAGCTCGAGCCTGATGCTAAGGGACGAGCACTCGTTGATTATAACCTATGGGTTGTCAGACAGCACTCCAAGAGCAGATTGTTTTGCGCCAGATTGACTTCCGTGGTGCATATGCTGTTTTTGGCATCCCTGATCCCACAGCAAAGAAGTCAGCAGAGGATCTCATTTCAAGAGATGCTGCTGCAGGTCGAGGCCACCTGATGTGCCCTGGGAGATGGGACCCCATCAAGCTACCATCTGGGCTGAGGAAAAGCCCCTTTTCTCCTCGAATTTGACAGGAAAGCAGAACCGTTGCTAAATCACACCACGCATCAGAAGGCTGACATTCATAGTGTCCGCCTCCTGAGAAATAATTCCTATTCCGCGGCCAAAGCAACGAAGTTATTAGCCTTTGCTTGGAGAGAAGACATGTTTAAGGATTTGCCCAAATGCCTGGCAGAGCCTTTCTTGCTGCTGTGCCCTTTGATGAGTTGATACTTCTCCACCCCAGGTGGAACGCTCTTCTTCTATGAGTTATTAGGAAGGATGAAGCCCGCAGGTGTTTTCGGACGAATTCTCCGTGTCATGTCTGTCCCCGAGGAGCAGAGCAGCAGGGACACAGAAAGCCGCCTGCCGGAGCAGAGACTCCACCCTCCTCTCTGAAAAAGGCAGGGGTGTGGAGGGAGGACTCTCCATCCCGAGTGGTGTTCTCTAACACAATGGCGTCTCTCTTTGTAGCCCCTGTGTGCCTGCAAATAATCTATTTTGATTTGTTAAATCAGACACGACAGTTTATGTCGAGGCAAGAGAACACGCTATTTGGTTTTGAAGAGGCAGAGACCTTCCCTCCTGGAGTTTCATCTGTCCTTTGACATTCCTTCATGCTCTGAAGAAATAATGGGAAGGAATGTTACCTTAACACCGGGAGGGCTGGTTTCAAAGTTGTGCCTGAAGATTCCGCTGTGCCATTTCCATTAACCGTGATGACAGGCATGTAACGAAGTCCCCACTCACTGTGCCACAAATTTCCTGCAGAGCCAGTGATGGGGATGGGAATTGCAGAGTGAGTCTGACATTGATCACGTCCACAGGCCAGTGTCTCAGGAGCGGAGCCCCATCCCTTAAAAGAATTGCTGACGATGGCAGGCAGAGCTGATAGTCATGGGCTGGAGACTCCTGCTCTGACCCTCAGGGCTCTTCAATCCAAGACCAATTTCTGTCTCCTAAGGAAAATGTTCTTAAAAAGGTCAACGCCTGGGGCTCTCTGCCTGGGCTTCTTGATGTCTCAGTTGAAGGAAACCTCGGAAAACAACAGCAAGGATGAGTGTTCCCAGGGACTTGCCCATCATGGCTACTGCTTCTGGAGACAGAGAAGCCTGTCTGACCAGACCAGTAGGTGACAACCCACTGCAGTCCTGAGCAACCCTCTCAAGAGCATTACTGGCCTCTGAGACGGGCAGTTTCATGACAGGTGTTTCCTGTGTTCCCTCAAATGGTCTCCATTCTATAACTGACTTTTACTTTCCTGAGGCTTGTCGTAAGTAAAGAGGTCTCTGCATCTACAGACAATCTTTTTCTTTCTCACTAGAGCTGGCTGAAAATGCTCGTACCCCCTACCATTTTTAGAGGCAGGATCTCACTCTGTCGGCCAGATTGTAGTGCAGTGGTATGGTCATAGCTCACTGCAGCCTCAAACGCCTGGGCTCAAGTGATCCTCCTGCCTCAGCCTTCCAATTAGCTGAGACTACAGGTACATGCCACCATGCTGGGCCAATTTTTCTTTTTTTAGCGATGGGGCCTCCCTATGTGACGCAGGTTGCTTTCTTTGGGTTTGAACAAAAGCAATGAAAATAATCTCAAATAGCCATCACTTTTACAGGAAAGGAATTATCAATTTCGTGGAAAGGGTACATGTCACTGCCAACGTGTGCCAAGGCCCAGGCTCAGGACAAGGGAGATGGTGCCTGGGCCTAACTGTGGACTATCCTGTCTAACACCCAGGAGAATTCGCCCCTGGTTGGAGTCTTCTCAGTGCCCAGAGTAAGACCTCCCCAGACTCCCCTGCACCATATCCAAGGTTGACCAGATGTCCTTGTTTTCCATTACACCTGTGTGTTTGTTTGTTTTTATACAGGAGACTTCACATCATAATCATTAATGTGATGATGGTTTCCAACATGGCTCCAAAATGCTTCCACATTCTCTTCCTCTTGAATCTGTGCTTGGTGACTGGATGACTAACATAATGCAGGAGATGTCACGCTGCACCAAGATCCAAGTCAGGACTTAAGATGCTCGTGGCCTCCACTTTTCCTGCCTCTTGGAATGCTCACTCTTAGAACCCAGCACCATGTCTTGAGGATGCTCAGGCCAACCATGGTGACCCCAGGTGGACGGGAGCCAACAGTCAGCACCCACCTTCCAGGCATGTGAACGAGGATACGTCCGTCCCAGTTGAGCCGCCCCAGATAACACACATGGAGCACGGACAAGCTGTCCCCAGAAAGCTTTCTCCAATTATGGATTTATCATCACAATAAATAACTGCCTTTTAAGACTCTGGGTTTTGGAGTGGTTTGTCACAAAGCATCAAGCTGATACGTATGTTGCTGCCCAAAAGTGAGATGCTAAAGTTAAAAAAAAAAATCTGAGCCACATAGTGTTGATTTTGTTGACAGAGGCTAGACGGACACTGGGAAGACTGTTAATGTAAGTCTAAGAAGCTTCAGAGAGGCTGTCCGTGAGGGCTTAAAGCAATGTAAGACAAGAATAGTTGGAAGCTGGAAGAAATATAATTCTTGCTAAATGGTTGCAAAAATTTGGAAAACATAGTTGATTGTGAAAATGGAAAAAACAGAATGTGACTTAATAAACTCAATGTTTTAACTATGGAAAGATCTACACAAGAAATTGAAAGTTCTACCCACCTTCTTTTCAATCCCTAGAATAAAATCCCTGAGGAAGAAATGAGATAAAAGTTAAACTGTTAAATTCAAATGAGCTAGGACTTGCTAGGTTTGAAGAGAGTTTCTTATTCTCACCCTCACCAGAAGGAAAACAATTTCCAAATTATAAAGGACCTTAGAAAAAATATTAATTCCAGGCTGAGACTTAAGCAATCCTTTTCAGACCTCAGAGATAGCTACAGAGGTGTTTCATAAAACATTTCAGACAAACAAAAGGCCATCGAAGGATTGTATGGGTATTCCTCACAGATGCTTTCCACTACAAAACAGGGCTTCTAATAATCTGGTGGGCATTATTCCACAAGAACATTATGGGAAGCTCAAGGTAGAGACAGATTTACCTTCAAGAGATTTACAGTGGTGTTTTTTGTCTCACAGAGTAAACCCCAGTAAGCTTCCTTCCACTCGTGCTTCTTGGGCATGTGGGAAGCAGATGAGCTCTCTCCTGAGCTCTTTAACTCTCTCTTTAGTCTTCTGATGGAGAAAACAGCACTGAAGGAGCCGTATCAGAGGAGCCATGCCAAGGGACCTGACTCAGAAAAGGTGATACACCCTGAGTCTGAGCTCATGCTGCAACGAGATAAAACTCTGGGGGGTATTCTGTATATAGAATGAATTGACATAATTTGGGTCCAGAGGGTGAATTGTGAAGGTTTAATTTAAAAACATGACTCTGGGAAGAGGTTTCAGAATGGCAGAGTAAGAACCTCTGAAAATTTTCCCTCTCATTAAAAGCAGTGAGAGTCTGGCAAAAATTGCTTAAATAAACATTTTCAAAACTCTGGGTATTAACCGAAGCCCTGAGATGATCTGAAGAGTGTTAATTCAAGAAAAATAGCATAATCTTGGTTTTAATAAAAGGACCCTTTGTGGAATGTTTCCTTGTTGCATTCTCATATTTATCTCCCCAGCTCTACAATGGTCTTGAAAACTAGCAATCTCATCACTGCAGTAGCTGTAAACAACAGAAGCCTAGAAATCAATAAAGAGGGCAGAACATGTTTGGAGCTCCCCCAAAAGTCCTTTTCCAGAGAAATGACACTCTTTGGTCTAGCTGAATGCTTTCTGAAGGTTCCAGTCTCAGAATTTGTCTTGGACTATACTTGTCTTTATTTTACTCAGCGCTCACTCTGCGAAAGCAACCTATTTCCTGGATGTTTGTTAAAATAATCAGTGGGAATTATTCAATGTCTCAGCTGCCTGAAACAATAATACTAGTTGGGGTTAACAAGGGGCTGAACAAAAAAAAAAAAAAGGAAAAAACCCTAAAAGGAAAATGGCCAATGAGATTTGTCCAGGAAAGATTTTTTAAAACTCTGACCTATTCCTGGAACTTAAAAAACCGCATACATGTTTAGGACTGTGAACATGCTCAAAAAAATCTGAGAAGGCCCCAGTTTCACACCTATGGCCAACATTGAGGCTCTGCATGGTCGTAACTGAGGACTAAGGTAGATTTGCAAACTTTCTGCCAAAAGATAGAAATTATGCCTCAGGACAGATAGAGTCCCACAGCGAAAGTGGAAAATTAGTGGTTCAAATCAATAAAGGAAATCTCTGCCCAATTATTAGTTGACCACTAAACTAACCAAGCAGAGTCTTCAATAACTACACATTACAAAGAACACAGGCTACACAGTTAGATTAGGGAAAAAACTGAACAAGCAGCAACAACAAACAATAGCAAAAATAAACCCTTGGTGTAAGGAGAGCTTATTTTTGAAGTTACCCCACTATATTGTTTTAAATGTCTAGTTCTTAATGTATATATGCAAATGTGTGTGTGTGTGTGTGTGTGTGTGTGTGTGTGAAGAAATAGGAAAGCATGGTCTATATACATTTTAAAAGGCAGTGAATAGAAACCACCCTGAAGAAGCCCAGACATTAGACTACTTTAACTAAGACTTTAAAATAACTATTATTTAGATACATACATAAACAAATACTTATTATAAATATATTCAAAGAACTAAAGGAAACCATGTCCAGAGAATTAAAGAAAAGTATGAGAATGACAGTTTACCAAGTAGAAAATATCAATCAATCAATAAAAGTTTTTTTTGAAAGGAATCAAGTGAAAATAATCAAAATATAAAATTTACTAGAGGAGATTACAGCAAATTAAACTGAAGGGAAAAATAGCAAACTCGAAATTATACAATTTGTGAAACACAAAAAAATGAGTAAAGAGAAATGGACAGATTCTCATAAGGCGAGGAAAAAGGAGAGGAGCAAAAACCCTATTTGAAGAAATGCTGAGTGAAAACTGCCCACATTTGATGGAAAGCATTAATCTGCACACCCAAAATGCCTAGTGAATTCCAGGTAGAGTAAGCTCCGAGACCGACACCTACTTGCATTGTAGTCAAACTATCAAATGCCAAAGATGAAAAGAATCTTGAAAGCATCAAGAAGAAAACAATTCACAGCAAATAATTCTCAGTAAGAGGAAACCTTTCTTCTTATCAGAAATCAAGGAGATTAGAAGGAAGTTGGATGACATATTTAAAGTGCTCAAGGGAAAAATCTATCACCCAGGAATCCTATGTCTAACAATATTATCCTTCAAAAACAAAGGGAAAAAAATGAGATATCTCTAGAGGGACAAACACTGAATTTGTTGTTAGCTAACTTGTCCTAGAAGAAGTTCTAAAAAGAAATATTTAGGCTGAAATAGAAGGGCATCATTACACAGTAACCCCAATTCCTATTAAGAAGAAAGAGCACTAGCAAAAGTCACTCCACAAACAAATATAAAAGACACTATAAAAATGTTTTTGTTTATAATTCTTTCTCATTCTTGTTGAATTTAAAAGATAACTGCATCGAATAACAGTTATAAGACTGTGATGATAGAATTATAAAGCATGTATATGTGACTTGAATAACAATAATAGCATAGAGGAGGAGGAGAATATAAAACTTTATCAGATAAAACTTTGTGAATTATTGAAATTAAGTTGGTATTAACCCAACTAGATTGCTTTAAGATAAGATGTTAATTGCAGTCCCTGTTGAACCCAGGACTCTAATGAGAGAGATAGAGACCACAAAGAGCCAGCTCTGACGCAAACAGACGAGGGTCTTTATTCAGGCTTGAGTCTGGGCTCACGCCCGAAGCAGCAGCTTCAGGGATAAGAGCCCCGATTCATAATGGCAAGCAGTTTTTATGCACAATTACAGAGGGAGGGGAAAGAACTCCAAACTTGATTATACATGAT